>NW_022987593.1:19740161-19855161 GCF_902827165.1 Trematomus bernacchii
GACTGATTGTGAGAAGTGGATCCAAAATAAAAGTGAGTTAATGTCAGTGTTTACATTCTGGTAATAAAGAAAGTCAGTCAGCAGTTACGAGAATCTACGTGGGTGAAATAAACATTTCGCGGGAGTTTCTGCTCTTCCTGTTTCTCTCTCACACAAACACTACGTCACACACTCGCACTCTCACACTCCATATATGGTCCATCCGGTTGTAAACTCCCGTGAGGTCGCGCGCACTCAGAGGAAAAGACATGACGTGAACGCGCAACCGCAAGCCCTCCCTCCCCTTTCTCCCCTTTTTGGGCCCAGTTACAGTTGTGGTGACGTCATCCGTGCACCATATAAGGAGTTGTCACCGGTGTCAGCCGCGAGCCCGTCATGAGGCTTTCAGGTGCTGTCAGAAAAGTGTAATTATTTATAGATTAGCAAAAAAAGAGATGCCTATTCTGCAGATACACAGAGTTATTTATATGGGTTTTAAAAATGCAAAATATTTAAAAAAAGAATCTGAATAATGCAACAAAAAAAGTTTAAATAAATAAGAATTCACAATAAATATGTGAAAATGTGTACATTAAACACAGTAAATATACGTATGATAATCATAATTGCATTGCATTTATTGTGCACATATGTCATTTTTGCACACCATCTCTGATGTATTTGTATTTGTTTTACTTAAAGGTCACCTATTATGCAAAATCCACTTTCTCATGTCTCTTCTACATCAACATGTGTCCCCTCTTCTTCATGTCTCTTCTACGTCAACATGTGTCCCCTCTTCTTCATGTCTCTTCTACATCAACATGTGTCCCCCCTTCTTCATGTCTCTTCTTCATCAACATGTGTCCCCTCTTCTCCATGTCTCTTCTACGTCAACATGTGTCCCCTCTTCTTCATGTCTCTTCTACATCAACATGTGTCCCCCCTTCTTCATGTCTCTTCTTCATCAACATGTGTCCCCTCTTCCTCATGTCTCTTCTACATCAACATGTGTCCCCCCTTCTTCATGTCTCTTCTACATCAACATGTGTCCCCTCTTCTTCATGTCTCTTCTACATCAACACGTGTCCCCTCTTCCTCATGTCTCTTCTACATCAACATGTGTCCCCTCTTCTTCATGTCTCTTCTACATCAACATGTGTCCCCTCTTCCTCATGTCTCTTCTACATCAACATGTGTCCCCTCTTCCTCATGTCTCTTCTACATCAACATGTGTCCCCTCTTCTTCATGTCTCTTCTACATCAACATGTGTCCCCTCTTCTTCATGTCTCTTCTACATCAGCATGTGTCCCCTCTTCTTCATGTCTCTTCTACATCAACATGTGTCCCCTCTTCTTCATGTCTCCTCTACATCAACATGTGTCCCCTCTTCTTCATGTCTCTTCTACATCAACATGTGTCCCCTCTTCTTCATGTCTCCTCTACATCAACATGTGTCCCCTCTTCTTCATGTCTCTTCTACATCAGCATGTGTCCCCTCTTCTTCATGTCTCTTCTACATCAACATGTGTCCCCTCTTCTTCATGTCTCTTCTACATCAACATGTGTCCCCTCTTCTTCATGTCTCTTCTTCATCACAATGTGTCCCCTCTGTGGAAAGAGACTCTGAAAGTTTCAGGAACAAAGATTCTCTCTAGTTTTGTCCTGATCCATTTCTATAAAAACCTGTCTGAAAATGAGCTGATCAGATTTTGATGTCATAACGATGTTTTGTCTTGTGTAACCATTAGCCAATCAGCAACCAAGGTAACCCCCCCCCCCCCCCCCCCCCCACCTTATCACCTGCATCTCCTCCTAGAGCACCATTGTGTTCTTTTTAACCAAATTAGAGGGGCGTGGGGAGGGGCTCCTTATTTTCATCTAAAGTAACAGACAGAGAATCAGCACTTTTGAAACAGGGCTGAAACAGAGGGGATTATGGGATGCTGCAATGATCTGTTTGGTGTCTCTTTTAACCCATAGACATACATATAACCACATCTTTAAAAAGAATAATAACATGATGTATTAATGAAATAATAATTATTATTATTATGAGGATTTCTATTCACATTTGTTACAGCAGAAAAGAGCCAAAGACAGCTTAATGTTAACTAAGAAGCATGCATAAAGACCAACATGACTAACAGAGTGTATTTGTACGCTGATAACGTTGTACTAGTTGTACTCACTAATTCTAACAACCCCGCCCGCAGTCGTCAGATGCTGCAAACACATGCATGCTGTAACCATGGAAACTACTTTTCCTTCCCACATGCCGTTAACGCGGCATCAGTAGTGAAAAACATGGCAGCAGTAGAGACCAAAAGATGTGACAGGAGGGGGTTAAAAAGTGGTGTTTATTCACAAAACATCACATTTATATTGAGGGTTATTGTTCAGGTTGCTTACATTACATGACATTACATGTCACTTGTTAGACGCTTTTATCCAAAGCGACTTACATACTCAATACTGTGGGCAATCCCCACAGGAGCAATTTGGGGTGAAGTGTCTCAGGGACACAACGACATGCAGACTGCAGTGGGGTTTGAACCTGTGCTCCCTGTGACAGGAAATAAATGGTTTTAGAAATTATCTAAACTGCGATTCTAGCTGGAGGTTTTCCCCTTTTTTTGTACATTTAAAGGTCACCTATCATGCTATTTTTAGGCAATAGCATAGGTCTCAGATATATACAAATATATAAAAAACATGTCTATGAAGTGTTTTGCTCAAAACACCAAACAGATCCCCCATTCTAGCCATGCCTCATATCCCTCTATTTCACTTCCTGTTTCAAAAGTGCTGATTTGGGTATAAAGCTTTAAAAAGGAGGGGTCTGAGCTCATGCGGGACCCGGCAGCTACTGTCTAAACTAAATACTGCCGTGATGAAACGCCATATCATGGATTATCAAGGATTATTTCTGAAACAGTATGGAGCTCAAAGGCTTTCTCTCTTGCCGGTTATACCACAAGGTGAGTTCCTTTTTATTTCCTGCTTCTTCACACACATGCTCTCCAGTACAGGTTAGCTCTGAATGTTAGCGATGCTAATGTAAACACCGACCATATTACGTCCAAAACAGTCGGGCATTGTTTCTGATAGCATAGTTTCTGATAGGGCCGTGGGTCCACATTTCAGATATTACATCATATCGGACGCAAATCTGGATCAGCTCCGTTGTTCCCCCGTTTTTAGAGATTTGGAGGAAAAGAGAGAGGGTTTTATTTTCTGACGCTGCGTGAGTTCCCCGACACATTTATGTATAAAATACATCAAAAAGTGCATTTTGCATGATAGGTCCCCTTTAAGTACAGTTTTTAATTACAGGGTTGAGTCATGCAGACACGATGTTTCTGGTGCACCGTTGTTTATTGCTGTCGTTTTAAGTTTGTGTCAAGAAAGAAAAGAACATTAGTACAAATATGAATTGTACAGGAATACAAGTGAGCTAAAATAGAAAAACTAAATTACAACAACATGAGAAAAAAGTGCTGTAATACATAACACAGGTTCAATTAGTGAAATAGAAAGTAATCAACAACAACACAATCATTAAAGCCAGGCAAAGTGTATAAGGAGTAACTCTTACACCTACACACACTACGATAACAGAAACAATAAAACACATTAGTAGAAATAACAGAACGAGAATAGAAGAACTAATACTTCTACTGTATATTTTCTACATTTTAATGCTGTTTTAGAGGCTTCATGTCATAAAGGGGAACTTAAAAAACAGACTGTGATGTTACTCATCGGTTTGGGTTAAACAGTAACAAACACATTCATAGAAATAAGAGAACGAGAATAGAAGATCAAAAAAATCAATAACAAATGATGACCTGAGGAAAGCTAGGTCAAGTCTTATGCACTACTTGTCCGGCAGTGTCTCAGTCAGTAGGGGCTTGGACTGTGAGCTGTAGGGTCGCCGGTTCAAGTCCCCGACCAGACCTATGGGGTGTTTCTCAATGTCGAGGAAAGCTGCTCCAGAGCCACTATTTCAAGGATACTACGTCATCGAGTTCTACTTATGTGCAAGGTTCAAGGTTCAAGGTTCTTTATTGTCAAACTGACATAGTTACAGAGTAATTATGTTGTTGAAAATCTTATGTCACAGGCTTCTCCAACAATGCAACATAATAACATAATAACAATACAGATAGCAAGAGCAATACAAAAAGAAAAATAGTTATAAAATAAAGTGATGATGTGGAATAGTGCAGTACGAGTCTATATACAAGTTATTGGAATGATATATATTAGATATTAGATACATATTACTAAGTAGCAGATGAATGTTTTGAAGTTGTTTCAGCAGTTCAATTGTTTAACAGTCTCACTGCCCACGGGAAGAAACTGTCTCCGAATCTTCTTGTCCTTGCCAGGATGCTGCGGTAGCGTCTGCCAGACGGCAACAGAAAGAACAGTTTGTGGCTGGGGTGATGGGGGTCTTTGATAATCTGTAGTGTTGTTTTTTATGCTGCTGCAACGCAAACATTTTCCAATTTGGGATCAATAAACTACCTCTTATCTTATCTTATCTTATCTTATCAACCTACTTTTAAAACACTGTAAACTTTGGATATTATATTCATTTTTAAGGAGGGGTTATGCTCAGGCTTCTTGTCCACAATCACTGTTAGCAGTCATTGGTGTTGAAAGGGAACTTCAAAACAGACTGTGATGTTACTCATTGGTTTTGTTTACACCTACAGACACTAGAATAACAGAAACAACCAAATACATTTGTAGAAATAATACAACGAGAATAGAAGAAACTAAAATCCATAACAAATGATGACCCGAGGAAAACTAGGTCAAGTCTTACGTGCTACTTAAAACACATAAAGAAAATAAATACATATCAACAGAAGAATATACAGATCAATCTCTAGAATACACACTGATAGCCCAGCCTATCTTTAAAACACTGAAGACATTGGATATTATATTCATTATTAACGTAAAGGAGAATGCATGATGTTAGCAGGCATTGGTGTTGAAGGAGAACTTAAAAACAGACTGTGATGTTACTCATTGGTTTTGCACGGTCTCTAAATCATATCCCTGTTTGCACTTTGAATGTTTTTACCGGATCAGTGTTTGATAATCTTTTGAAGCAAAGAGAGACAGAAACAGGAGTTCGCTTCAGGTCTGCACCCGAGCCGTCGCCATGGTGACCGTGTTATGTGTGATCATACTTACAGCACTTTGCCTTCGCCTGAGGCCAAATGGGCGGCTGTGTGTGTGTGTGTGCGTGCGTGTGTGTGCGTGTGCGTATGTGTGCGTGCGTGCGTGTGTGTGTGTGTGTGTGTGTGTGGCAGAGGGTGGGGCCCTTCAGTGTGTCTGTGTGTAGAACAAACAGTGGTTGGTAGGACGGGGAAACGAGCCAGTTGCCAAAACAAGAGACTGACAGCAGGAAGCCTGGAGACTGTTGCTATACCTTAACATCAAATAATGGGGAAGATGATCTGTTTTATTGGCAGATCCTGGTGCTTCTGGTGGATTAAAGTCAAGTATTAAAGCACGCTGGTTGCTGGTCCTTTAAATATAAACACTATGTGCAATCAACACTACACGTTGTATGTTATTTCTTACAATTTATTTACAATTTTCCAATATATGCTCACGTACCATTTAAAAAATATATGTACTTGTTGGGTTAAATGAACACATGCATGCTTTTCTTCTTATATAATATAACCCTTTCCTCTTGTACCTGCTGTACCTTTGCTGCTGTAACGACGTACATTTCTGCAGGAGAAAAATAAAGGATTAATTATACATACATTAATTAATTAACTGATTAGTATGTTGGTACATGAGCTGGAGCTTATCATTTCCCATCTGTTTTGTCTAAATGTATTTATGCAGGTTTTATATATTCATTAATGTACAGCACTTTGGTCAACTCTGTTGTTTTTAATGTGCTGTATAAATAAAGTTACACCATTGTGTCTCTTGCATCATTCTTATGCACAGTTATATTTGTATTTTAAACACTGTATGTCTTCTTGCAATTCTTCAAATGCAAACTAAAGAAGATCCTCCTCCTGTCGTTGTTTCCCTTTAACCATAGAAACCATTTGGGTCCCTAGAAACACAGGGAAATACTTTTACTGCCAACACAAGTTAAATAGAAACTGGTAGGCTATACAAAAAAAAGCACATGTTACATTACATGACATGTTACTTGTTAGACGCTTTTATCCAAAGCGACTTACATACTCAATACTGTGGGCAATCCCCACAGGAATCAATTTGGGGTGAAGTGTCTCAGGGACACAACGACATGCTGACTGCAGTGGGGTTTGAACCTGTGCCCCCCTGATCCCAACACCAACGCACAAAAGTAAATTGTCTAAAACGTGCAAAAATGACTCATAATGGACCTTTAACGAAACATAACGTAATGCTTTAGGAAGTAGATTTGTTAAACATGCGTGTGTGTGTGTGTGTGTGTGTGTGTGTGTGTGTGTGTGTGTGTGTGTGTGTGTGTGTGTGTGTGTGTGTGTGTGTGTGTGTGTGTGTGTGTGTGTGTGTGTGTGTGTGTGTGTGTGTGTGTGTGGTGAACATTCACTATCAATGATCCTGCTAATCTGCAAAAAGCTCCACGTCACTCACTACAACTGTGAAGCAAACAGAAAACTAAATAACTCACTACAACCGTTCTGCATGTTTCTCCAGTGAGCTCATTTGGCAGCGTCAGCAATTTCCAAAAAGGAAAGTAGTTTGTCCTAACAAGGAGCACTTGAAGGCATCATTAAGGAATGGCGTCTATTTATAGTCTGACTGTTTCCTCTGTTGTTGACACTCAGCAGGTTTCTTTTGTCACGCCTGAACGACTCGCTTTATTGCAGAGTTTCCACCACCATAGTTTCAAACATGACTCAAACGTTCCTAAAATGAAGATAAGATGAGTTGAGATAAAGCAAGAGAGGGGGGATTTAAAAACATGTTTACTCACAGTAAGGGTTTTTCTTCTCGGGGAGTTTTCTCTTATCTTCTGAAGTGCAGATAAGGACGTTGTAAACTGTACAGATTGTACAGAACCTTGAGTCAAAGTTGATATTTGAGGCTTAATCTAAGTGTTATGATGTCACACTGTGCCTTAAGGGATGATCCCTGACATCACTTACACTAAGGGAACTTCCTGACCTTTGGGGTCATTTTACCCAACAAAGTTTTATTTGAGTACAACTGAAATGCAACTCTTTGCAAGGCAAGGACAAGAAGATTCGGAGACAGTTTCTTCCCGCGGGCAGTGAGACTGTTAAAAAATTGAACTGTTGAAACAACTTCAAACATTCATCTGCTACTCAGTAGTATGTATCTAATACCTAATATATATATATCATTCCAATAACTTGTATATAGACTCGTACTGCACTATTCCACATCATAACTTTATTTCATTTTTATAACTATTATTATTTTTGTATTGCTCTTGCTCTTATTGTTATTATGTTATTATGTTGCATTGTTGGAGAAGCCTGTGACATAAGATTTTCAACTACATAATTACTCTGTAGCTATGTCAGATTGACAATAAAGAACCTTGAACCTTGAACCTTGAACCTTTTCACATTTGGCGTCTCTGTTAGAAAGGGCAACACACAATATGATGATAAGTTAGTTCTCTAACTGGACAAGAGGTAATGAACTCATTTATTCCTTTTCTCTCTTTTCCACCATTTAGGTCACATCTGTTGGTTCTCTTTTATTGAAGCATTCATTTGTAATATCTGGGATGAACTGCAGAGTCATTTTAAGATTAGCTTTCTAATGTTTCTCAGTAACAGAGGGGAGCGATTGTGTAAGCCAATTTGTAATGAGGGCCTACAAACAGTGCCTGTGTCAGTTCAAATCAATGCTTCTTGCAGTTGTGGCTCTGGCCCCCTGATTGGATCATGATCCTCAATCTTATTATCTACCAAATGTCAAATGGAGCTGTGCTTTATATAAAGTATACTGTTCTGTCAATATGAATCAATGAAAGGGATCAAAGGTTTGGATCACAGTACAACGAAGGAAGAACTTACTTTGAATGTTATTAGGTCTGAGCTGTAATACTCTCTGATACTTTCACAAAGTGTCAGACTTATGGCGCGTTTCCACTACAGCCCGCAGCACGGTTTAAGAGGGCTGTGACGTCAGCGGCCCGTCTTTGGTTGCGTTTCCACTTGGCCTAGTACCGGCCGGCGGTTCCTAATTCACAGTTTTTCTGGCCTCATAAAATCGTGGGTCCAGGGCCAGAGACAACGAGGCTGAGTCGGGCTGAGTATGCTAAACTAGAGAGAGGATCGCTGGCAAGGGGGCTACAACTACAACAAGATGGACATATTTGACCGTGATTTAATTGTAATACACGTTTCAAAATGATGCCGAAGTAACAACATACTGATACCGGTTAGTAAAAACCATGAATTAATGCTTTGACAAGTCTGCAGACAGACGGCAGGCGAAAAACCTTTTAAAATGCGTGTTTTCTAAATGGAGATTGGCTAAGCTAACGCAGTATATGCTCCGACCGTCCACACTCACAACAACGGCCTATACAGACATAAATAAAGCAGCGACTGTATTCACCATGACACAGGCAGTCTGTGGTTTGTACTTGTTTAACTTTTGTCTAGTTTCTGAACAGATATGAGGAGCTGTGAGCTCTGAGTGCTAACAGCTAACGGCTGTGTTGTTTTTCTGGGGTTCTCATTGAAGATGACGTCACGGCTCCGCCTACACTGCGTTACTATAGATACTACCCCAGTTCCTAAACTGTAATGGAAATGCGCCATAAAGTGAGCCAGTCCTAACGAGGCCTAGCCATACCGAGCGGGGCCGAGCGAGGCCGTGTAGTGGAAACGCGCCAAAAGAGTCCTTAACTTGGCCAAAACCGTAACAGTAATATTGTTTTTTTTAATAAACAGCCAAAACCAGCTATTTTGTAGGAGGGTATGAAAACCCCGTATATATATTTGATCAAAACATGCATTGGTTGAAGTCTGGTTCGTGCCTTCTCTCCAGCCAAGAGCTAAGCTAACTTTTAGCAGCTTGTCTACCATTTCAAATCACTTGCATTTTTACAGCCACAAGTCATCTTCCTAGAACATTAGTGCACTGATACCATCTCTGCCTATAGATTTGTATTAAAATGGGGATTATCTCTACCGTTAAAAAACGAAATGTAACCGTACTTTCCAAAGAATAGCAATATAACTTGGATCAAAGAGCCTTCATGTTTTCATAGTATGCCAGTAGCTATATGTTACATGGATACTATGGATGTTTGACATCCTGTAATATAGTATCCCTTTCCCCTCTTAATATGATTATACTCCTTCTGTAATGTCCCTTTACTTAAAGAGGCCCATACAGATACAAATATAAGGAAAGGGAAAACCCCCCAAAAAACCTTTAAAGGGGACCTATCATGCAAAATGCACTTTTTGATGTCTTTTATACCCTCTCTCTTTTCCTCCGTACCCAAATCTCTAAAAACGGGGGTACAACGAGCGGATACAGATATGCTGCCGATATGACATCAAATCGGCGGCGGACCCACAGAGAGTTGCTATCAGAAACAATGCCTGACGTGTTTTGGACGTAATCTCGTCTTTGTTTACATTAGCAAGCCTCGCTAACACTCAGAGCTAACCTGTACTGGAGAGCACATGTGTTTAAAAAAAGGAACTCACCTTGTGATAAACCCGCAAGAGAAAAAGCATTTAAGCTCCATACTGTTTCAGAAATAATCCTTGATGTGGTTTAGAACATGATGGAATTTTATCACAGCAGAATTTAACTTTATCTCCGGTAGAATTCTGATCAGGCATTAGCTCCGCCTCCTAAGGACCCAAAATCAGCGTTTCTCTAAACAGGGCTGCAAAAGAGGGGTTTGAGCAGAATGAGGCAATGGGTGATCTGTTTGGGATTTGAAGCAAAAAACTTCACAGACATGTTTTGTATAGGTATGGCCCGACAATATGTTTCCAATATAGCATAAGAGGTCCACTTTAAATAAAGAATCAAAATACTTCCTGGGACTTTCAGACGTGTGATCTGGAAAATGCTCTTTAATTATGTCAAAATAAAAAACTACGACTAAAGAAACAAACAAACACTGCCAACAAAAAGTGACATTTTTAAAGAAACTAAAAAAAACACGACTTTCACCCGATATTTAATATCTAATATTTAAAAATGTATGCTTAAAAATAAAGCATGCATCAGGTTAATGAACAGATGGATCGGAGAAAAATTATGCTATTTTTACGAATTACATTTCTGACTCACAGTGTGATTAGAGGACGTTTATAACCCTGGCTGTGAATTTTCACAGGGGGTGAAGTCAGGAAGTGTTGAGAGGGTGGAGGTGAGAGGAGGGAGAGGAGGGGAGAGGAGGGGTGAGGAGGAGAGGGGAGGAAACAGGATGAGAACAGGAAGGAAGGAAGGAGCTATACAGGACAGGGTGGGATCCAGAGAGAAACCCCCAGGAATACAGACGGGAGGGACAGGAAGCAGGATTTGATGAGCATGCAGGATTTATTTCACAGCAACACCCAAAACCACTCTGTGTATTAATGTGGATCCTTCATGAGTTCATTTTGAATGAGATATGGAAAGTGTGCAGAGGATTGGTCAGCTTCGGTCAGATTTCCATGTATTTAAACTGTTATCTGTAATTAATGTTGTGTTTTATATATTTTAAGTGTGTTGTTTTAATAATATTTTAATGACTCTGTAAAGTGTCTTTGAGTTTCTAGAAAAGCGCTCTATAAATAAAATGCAGTTGTGTCTCAGACCCCATTTACACGCACACGCAAACGCATACGAAACGCAAACGAACTGAATACGATATCAAAAAAGTATTCCGTCCACACGAGGAGCGCTGGAGACGCTGTAGTACATATGCCAGGCCTGTAAGTGGCGCTGTACTTCTGCCACAAAATACACCAAAAGCAGCGAAGAAGACACCCTGAGCATGGTTGCCATGGTTGCCCTTCTGTTTATGCCCCGCGGTAGATTTAGCAACATGTAGTTCATGTAATTCTCCATGTCCACTTGTTGCTGATGGTTGTGGTAGAGGAGCTGTAGATTTTGCATCTGTAGCATCTGTAGCATGGTCAGTAGCAGTAGCACTAGCAGTAGCAGTAGCAGTAGCAGTAGCAGTAGCACTGCTACTGCTACTCACCATGCTACAGCAGTGAGCAGCAGAGGTGGGGAGAGGCGGGGCTATGGCTTCATCGTTATCAGGAAATGATCGTATAGGACGTACACACGGAGCTGTTTGCCCCCCCAGAGCGTTCCGTCCGCAGATCTATCCACCTTGGGACCTGTTACCGTTTCCGCGGTCCGTTTCCGTGGTTCCGTTACGGCCTCGTGTGAACGAACGGGCTATACGCGAGAGAAAAGTACCAGATACAACCCGTTTCGTTCTCGTGTAAACAGCACCTCAGAGAATACATAATTGTGAATGAAATGTAGTTGAATAATTAAGTGGAGGGTCGGTTGTTCGATTCCCCCCGTGGTCAACATGTTTAAGTTGTATCAGATAAATAGAAATGTATGGATAGGAAGCGTTGAATAATATTTCAGATTATTCAACGTTTTTAGATTTTCCTTTATTGCATACTTGTGACAGTTTAACGAGAGTATAGGTATTTTAGTGGCTTAATATTTAATCCCCCTAATAAACACATGTCCACACTCAAACACAAGACAATACAGCGTCATCAATTCATGAAAATAAAGATTTTTTTATATTAAAATAAAGTATTTTATCAGAAGTTTGATTTGTAACGGAACTAAAATGCACATTGGTCATATGTGACAGATATTTTGTAACTGTACGGTCATTAAAGCCGATTACAATTAAATGTTACAGGTGTTCATTCATTAAATCATTGTTGATTAAAAGTAAAGAATGAACTTCTAGTGTCAACATCACATTTTAACACCTTCATTTTCTACACTTTATTGGCTTTGTAGACCACACTGGAAGTGCAAAAAACACTTATTTAGTCTCATTATGCACATGTTTTCACCACGAACGATCATTCTCACAGCAGCTGAGAAAACAACCTCAACATAACATGACTTTAGCAGCTTTTCAGGACATTTCAGAATCACATTACATGATTTTCTAGGATACAGATGTTGCACAGTTGTCATAAAAGTGTACTTGCGATGTTCAATTCTCAATTCTTCTGTGTGTATTCTTCCAGGACAAACCCCCCCCCCCTCTCTGCTCCTGCTCTACTGCACCAAGCTATATTTGGGCAGTGTGTAAACAAAGAGTTAAAAGCATTGCATTTCTTTCTCTCTGTGTAAACTATCATACAGTCATTTACTACAAACTCCTGCAGCAGCTGCAACCAGTCGCTGTTACCGTGGCAACTAATTTCATACAGATGTGTAACAGGAAGTCCTTTTCTGTCCCGAAAAGCCCAGAGACCATTTCTCCAGACTGTTTTTTTTTACGCTACAGTTTTTGGTTTTATTACTCGTTGGAGCTATATAAGGGTTTATGTTATTTAGTCATTACATATTTATTTTCTAGCTATTTTTGTTTGAATTAAATGACTCATTATTTATCATAGTTAGTTCAGTTGCAGCACTTCTCTATGCTTTTAGTTTGAAGGAGGTTTTGGGCACCTGGTGATTAGTATGCATATATATATATATAGTAGGCCTATTATACCAGAGGTGGTAGAAGTACTCAGACCTTGTACTTGAGTAAAAGTAGAAGTACTTGGATCTTGTACTTGAGTAAAAGTAGAAGTACTCAGATCTTGAGTAAAAGTAGAAGTACTCAGATCTTGTACTTGAGTAAAAGTAGAAGTACTCAGATCTTGAGTAAAAGTAGAAGTACTCAGATCTTGTACTTGAGTAAAAGTAAAAGTACTCAGATCTTGTACTTGAGTAAAAGTAGAAGTACCAGAGTGTAGGAATACACTGTTTCAGTAAAAGTCCTGCATTCAAAATGTTCCTCAAGTGAAAGTATAAAAGTATTCTCATCAAAATATAGTTAAAGTAGCGACAGTAAAAGTAGTCATTGTGCAGATTGGTCCATTTCAGAATAATATATATGATATGTTTTATAATGATTGATCATGAAAGTGTTCTCAAAGCTGGTAAAGGTGCAGCTAGTTTGAATGACTTTGTATACTGCAGGGTAGCTTGTGGATTTACTCCAGGTGGAACTAAAGTCTGATTTAACACTTGATTATATTTCACATCACTCATCCACATCTGTAAAGTAACTAAAGGTATTACATACATGTAGTGGAGTAGTACACCATTTACCTCTGAACTGTGGAGTAGAAGCACAAAGTAGCAGTACATGTAAATACTAAAGTAAAGTACAAGTACCTCTATATTGTACTTAAATACAGTGGGCTACCATTAAGTTACTTTACACCTCTGCTTACCATCTCATCATTTGGATTTACAGGATACATTAGTACCTTTTCTGTGGCGCAAACAGGCTTCCATACTTTCCCGTTTACTGGTTTAAGAAAGAACAACAATTGAAACCAAGGTACACGGACTATCCACTACTGAGTATTATGATATTTAGTTTAACTAAATAAATATAAACTATTGATCTCTTTCTGCACAGTGCGCATGCGCGTGAAGAGAACAGGAAGTAACGTTCAGCATCATGTCAGTAGAAGACCCATTTTTCGTTGTGAAAGGGTAAGAAATGTACAAATTAAGACCTTAAACTCAACAAAACGTCAAGCTGACCCTTTTCTATAACATGTTAAAAGCTTAACCTGACAGCGAGTTAGTGTTTTCATTTAAAACAAAGTTATATTAGCGAAGTTAAGGCTAATGCTAGCTGTAGCTAACTAGCATCAGAGCTACAAGCTAATCAGTTTGTTTACGTTTGTTTAGACTAAAAAAAGAGTCTCTTCCGCTCTGAGTCATCTCTGAGATTTGCCTTTGTTTCATCTAGCTGTTAGTGAGAAGACGAAAGGAAGACGTGGGCTGTTGTCAGGCAGTTTACAAAGGGCTGTGAAGTTAGAGAAGGATGCGAACTGTTAGCTTCTGTTTGTTGTGGTTAAACAAGGAGCAGGAAAACAGCCAGGTGTCAGAGAGAAGGACGAAGGACACTGCTACTGTACGAAGGACACTACTACTGTATACCTCAAATAGGTCATGCATGCTTTGACTGTTTGCGATTCTTTTTTTGAAGGACATTCCTATCTTAATGATACTAAATAATAAATAAATACTTCATAAATGTTACCCTGTCAAAAGTGTGTGTGTGTGTGTGTGTGTGTGTGTGTGTGTGTGTGTGTGTGTGTGTGTGTGTGTGTGTGTGTGTGTGTGTGTGTGTGTGTGTGTGTGTGTGTGTGTGTGTGTGTGTGTGTGTGTGTGTGTGTGTGTGTGTGTGTGTGTGTGTGTGTGTGTGTGTGTGAGAGACCTTGTCAAAAAGACAAACTGCTCTTTCTGTGAATCACACCAATAAGTACGAAGAAAAAGCCTCTTGTTATTGCATCTTTAACTGTGTGTGTGTGTGTGTGTTCAGAGAGGTGCAGAAGGCCCTCTCTCGTGCTCGGGGGCTGTTTGACAGATGGGAGGAGCTGCTGCAGGAAGGCACTCAGGTGAGCATCTCTCTCTCACACCTGAGGCCTGTACTACGAAGCCGGATTTTCGCTTAGCCGGCTAACTTCAGGGTTAACTCTGGCTTTCCGGTCCTACGACACTGGTTCTCTTTTTAGCGGGCTAGATCTCCATGGTAACTTATGCTGAGCGGCTAACCTCCTCGGGAGGAGGTTATGTTGCAGGCTAAGAGATCAACTCAGTGAAAGCACCGCCTGCTGACCAATCAGAGCTCCGTGTGCGGAGTTTAAAGCTATCAATTCATATTACAGGATAGAGGAAATACAGAAAAACTGCCGTTGCAGGAAAGACGGCCGGCAAAAATCAACTGACTGTGTGAACGTGAAAATTAATAGAATATCCCCTCCCATCTTCAGAGCAATCTGACTATTATAACATTAGCGTTAAGAAAGCTTACTTAAATATCTGCCACGACATAAGTAACCGGATCAAAGTAACATTAAGTACAGTCCGCGGCACTGTGAGTGCAGACGTCGATGTGTCCCATTATCATTCATATCATATCACATCATAATGTATCATACATTTCCTTATCTGAGTCAGCTGAGCCGTATCTGGCCGTGCAACACTCACAGTGTCACATACTGTATGCAGAAGTATTATTTTAAGCAACACATTAAGTTGAAGAAACACTCGAGTCAAATGTAATTAAAGTCAGATCGTGTCTTAGACGGGGCAGTGATATCATAAACCTGTTAATGTACGCATTCAAACACTTTTTCTGTTACCAGCTGTATTCACCTTGCAGGTGCAGCTATGTGGCTTTGATCCTGGATAAAGTGTTTAAGTCATGGATGTTTAAAGTTTAACGTCTTCATATTTGTCTAATATTATAGTTGACTTTTCATTCATGAAGTATGACGCTGCGCTGTCAGTACGCTTCTCCATGTTTGTGATTGGTCAAATGTTGCTAACCCCGCCCATTTCATGTGAACGCGCACTCAGCCGGACAGAGAAACCCTGGCTTGAGTTAACGAGTTGATAACCAGCGCCGTAGGACCGTTTAGCGAGAGCGCGTTTGTTTTGGATTAGTTAAACCGGGTAACTCAAACATATCCAGGGTCTGTTGAACTGGATTCGTCGTACAGGCCTCTGTACACTCACTGAGAAATCACTGACCTGAGGCTGTGAAACACTGACAGTCATGCAGCTCTTCTTTCTAACATGTTTAACACACCAGGAACAAGAGGGCAGGATCTAAAGCCAGTGTCTAAGAAAGCTAACAAACATCAAATGTAAAAATAAAAGGGAATAAGGCAAGACAGGTTAATTTATATCACACATGTCAACAACAAGGCAATTCAAAGTGCTTTACAAAAAACATTAAAATCATTAGGATACATATTATAAAATTACGTTTCAATATTCAGTAAAAAGGGAATATTTGTAATAATTGCCTATTTACCTGGTTGTTGATTGGCTATACTTTTGACTATATGAGATACATAATATGTGTGCTAATGTGTGCATTATGTGTTGTATCTACTTCTATTCAATTGCCGTGCTTTAAAGGTCTCTTGGTATCTAAAATATGTCATGATTCATTTAGATCTTCCCCTCTAGAGCTCGATAGAAAGCATCACTGGACTACAAGCTATTAACTAGGGCTGCACGATATTGGAAGAAACTGACATTGCGATATTGTCTTCCCCTGCGATATGAAAAAATACAGGAATTGAAGAAAAGACCGTTTTTTTTGTCTGCAAACCATCCTTTCTTGAACTTTAATGTTATACAATTGGTATTTTTTAAACAATATTTAACCGGATGAAGGATTTTAGTCACGGACTTCTGGATCTTAAGTTATCAGAGCAACAAGCTGAGCTAGCTCGGTTATCCTGCTGTGATCTGATCAAGAATGGTTGTGATTGGTGGTTTGCTGTGCATGCATGTCACTCACCCAAGTACCCCTGACATGAGAGCCGCGCAAGTTTTCCTTTTGTAGCAAGCAGCAAAATAATTGTAACATGACGTGTTTGAGTTCATTTGCCTACTTAATATCATTAATGTCCTTATAACACGATTATCGTCACGACATGCTCACATCCTAAAGCACTTTGAATTGCCTCTGTGTCTGAAAATGTGCTCTATAAATAAACGTACCGTACACATAGTGAGTGTGTTTTTGTTTCTGTTTCTGCTGGTCTCAGGTCAGTCGGGATGAGCTGGACTGGAGTGCCAACGAGCTGAGGAACTGTCTGAGGGCCATCGACTGGGACCTGGAGGACCTCAGTGAGACCATCAGTATCCTTCACACTTTAAAGATTCCCTTATTTACTCAGGCCTTATCTGCTCATGCCTGACTGTCTTTAAAACAACAACCGGCTGCTTTGTGTCACTCTCACCCGCTGCTCCCTTTATCCATACACTTATAATAATAAAGCTTTATTTATACAGCACTTTTCAAACAACACATGCAGCTCAAAGTGCTTTACAAAATGACACATCACAAGTTAAACACTTGCCCCCATTATTTGTCTTTTCAAACCTGTTTTCTCACTTTTAATTAGCTGAAAAAGCCATTTTGTGTGTGTGTGTGTGTGTGTGTGTGTGTGTGTGTGTGTGTGTGTGTGTGTGTGTGTGTGTGTGTGTGTGTGTGGTGTGTGTGTGTGTGTGTGTGTGTGTGTGTGTGTGTGTGTGTGTGTGTGTGTGTGTGTGTGTGTGTGTGTGTGTGTGTGTGTGTGTGTGTGTGTGTGTGTGTGTGTGTGTGTGTGGTGTGTGTGTGTGTGTGTGTGTGGTGTGTGTGTGTGGTGTTGTGGTGTGTGGTGGTGTGTGTGTGTTGTGTGTGTGTGTGTAGATGTGTGTGTAGATGTGTGTGTAGAGATGTGTGTGTGTAAATGTGTGTGGATGTAGATGTGTGTGTAGATGTGTGTGTAGAGATGTGTGTGTGTAAATGTGTGTGTGTAGAGATGTGGTTGTTGGGTCTTTAACTGGCCTCAGGTATCGTGGAGTCGAACCCAGGGAAGTTCAGACTGGGAGACGATGAGCTCCAGGAGAGGAGAGCCTTCGTGGAGCGCACCAGGACGTCTGTGCAGGTACACTTTGAGGACTAACATGTGTATTTTTATCACTGATATATTTAAAATGTTCTCATTCATTGGAGTGTCAACACTTGTAGACTTTGCATGATCTTTTGTTTGTGAGTATTGTAATTTAAATACCTCACATTTTTAGTGAACTTCAGGAGGTGGAATCTTCTGAAAAAAACACTATATATTAAATTATGACTTACTTTATATTCTTATGCTCACATATATATTTGTATCTTTCATGTATGTACTTTTAAAATGCAGCAACCTAATCTAAAAACCCGACTTCTGACGGATAAATCTATTACTGATGTAATCTTCATTTTTCATTTCATTTAATCGTTTATTTGAACAGGGACATTTTTAACAATTAATGCTTCAAAATGTAAATATGCCGGATTTTAGCTTTGAGCTAATTTCCATCCGTAGTCCCGTCACATACAACATATAAGAACATGACATTTATATACATGGCAAAAAATAAATACATGATATATATAGCAGCGACGACATGTGAAGTGCAGGAGGAGATACCCCTGTGTTAAAGTGCATTTAGCGGTGATTACACGTCTGTTTGTTTCTCAAACATTCTTTGAGTTGACCTTTGAAACTATTGAGAGTGGGACAATCCCGTATCTCAGTTGGGAGGCTGTTCCACAAAGAGCTGCCTTTAACGGAGAGGACATTTTGTCCAAAGGTGGTCCGTCTTCACAGTCTCCTCTGGTTTCTGACCTAGTGCAGCGTCCAGTGTGTTTTCTGTGGATGAATTCCCCTAAGGGAGGGGGGGGGGGGGGGAAGTCCATGTAAACATTTATAAATAAAACACATACTTTTAAAAGACTTAAAATTGTCTAAGCTCAAGAAATTGTGTTTCTCAAGGATGGTACAGTGGTGGTATGAATTAGGCTTTCTGTCAAACACCTTGATAGCTCTCTCTCACAGCTGTTCTATGGGTTTCAGGTTTGTGGCACAAGCAAACGACCAGTTTGTCAAACAGTATTCAATGTGGGATAGAATCATACAGTGGAGGTATGACTTTGCAGCATTGACAGTTAAGAAAGGTCACATTTGTTTAAAATGTTGCAAGTTGAATTTAATAGTATTGGATACTTTCTTAATGTGTTTCTTAAAAGTCAAGTTTGAGTCCATCATGACTCCAAGATACTTGAAGTGGGGGACTAGTTCTAATTCTGCTCCGTTTAAAAACACATTGGATCCTTCGATTTTGACTGGTCGTTTACTGAACATCATGCATACTGTTTTTTTTGCATTAAAACAAATGTTGTTCAGCCAGTGTTGAACCTTGTCCAAAGCATTAGAGAGACAAGATGAGATCATTTCAGTCTCTTTTGATATGACTTTATCGTAGATATATCGATACTGAACCATTTTCCTGTGGATAAATAGTGAAGATACGCTTTAACAATTTAGAAACAGTAAACCCATTTCACTGTTGGTCTCATAGAGAGCACACATTTATATTGTTATTGTAAAATGTAAGCCCCCTGCTCATCTTGGTCCAATTGTTAAGTTTGAACATACATGGGATCATCTTAAAGAAGTTGTGATAGGGTTAGGCCATAATGAAGTAACTACGAAACGGAATACAATATTACAAAAATATGTAAATAATGTTTATAAACCATTCTTAATCAAAGTTTAGTTTAAATACACATAAAACATGACACTAAACAGGAACAAAATGCAATATATTGCCCACTGCGAGACCACATAGCCCTGCTGTTGTTGTTCTTTATAAGCAATCGGGTCCCCAATAAGAAGTAAAAGGACACTAGACTAAAAAGGCTCTTCTCTGAGAGCTATACGAAGCAGTTTTGATCACTTAAAGGTCCCATGTCACGGCCATTTCTACTGATCATATTTCCATTGTTGAGGTCTACTAGAATATATTTAAATTGTTCATTGTTCCAAACTCACATTGGTTCCTCATACAGCATCTCTGTATAGTATGTGTATTCACTCTCTGTCCTAAACGGCTTGTTGGAGCTCCTGCCCCCCCCCGCTCCCTATGAGCCCAGTGTGCTCTGATTGGTCGAGGAGAGGACAGGTTTCCGGGTCGGCGATACAGCGAGAACAAGCGAAACTCATCCTGAGCACACACAAACACTCACAGCCGAAGTAAAAACAACAAGTGTGGCTTGATATTGAGTTAGAAAAAGGTTTATAACGCTGTGAGAATGGGTCTGCTGCGGAGAGCATTTCTCCGCCATCCCAACTCGTCTATTACCAGCGTTCAGGGAGCTCTATGCAAGTCAATGGGACTCCCTGTTAGTTAGCCAAGGGATCCTGGGGTGTGAGGTAGGGCTGTGCGATTATGGCAAAAATCCTAATCACGATTATTTTGGTCAATAATTGATATCACGATTATTAAAAACGATTAT
Source organism: Trematomus bernacchii (assembly GCF_902827165.1). Classification (NCBI taxonomy): domain Eukaryota; kingdom Metazoa; phylum Chordata; class Actinopteri; order Perciformes; family Nototheniidae; genus Trematomus; species Trematomus bernacchii. The sequence continues at coordinate 19,760,213 of NW_022987593.1, forward strand.
CCATTTACTTTGAAAACATCCATTTATTGAAACAAAAATGTGAACAGTATGTTTTTAACAGTTGATTACCCTGAACTTTAAGTATAATTCAACTGAAAAAAAAAAAAAAATAATTACATTTCTTTTTTTTTTTTTTTATAGAAATAATAATCGTTTTATTTCGATTACGTTGTTTTCGTAATCGTTGCAAGCCAAAATCGTAATCGAGATTAAAATACGATTAATTGCACAGCCCTAGGGTGTTTCTCAATCGCGAGTACGCTTGCTTGGTAGCACATGTCTGCCGAGTATCTTGCTTCAGAAGCGAGGCAAGAATACTTCCTGGCATTCAGAAAACAAAGTGTGGAACACGCTAGCAAGTGTGCAGGTGTGCGTCATATGAGAGGCCCCGCCTTACATCTTCCGCCACAGATTTGGGGAAATTGGTCCGTGCGCAAAGCACTGTGGGGATTTTAAGACCGCGGAGTCTACTCATGTGCAGCCTCGATATTTCTCCAAACGGAGTACGCCGGGCTCGGTAGATTTCCAAGTATACTGGAGATTGGAACAGTACTTCGGCGGCACTCGATGACGTAGTATGCTTGAAATAGTGGCTCGGAAGCAGCTTTACTCGCGATTGAGAAACACCCCTAGTGTGAGGTGCTCCGCCCAAATGGACCAATCCGGTCATGTGTTGTTGATCTGGGTGTTCACACGTCACTGAACCCAGGAAGCAAACAATGGAAAAAGAGAAATGTCCAACGAGGCGTTCTGGGGCAGCATAGACAGGTCTTCTCTGTGTTAGAGTTTTACTCGCTACAGGGTGTACTTTGAGGGTTTGTGACTCTGCAGACCGTGTACATGCATAAAAACCTTCATAACACACACGGGTAATAACCGGAAAAGCATGACGTGGGCCCTTTAAGTGTTATATGAAGCTCACAGACTGTTCAGGTCAAACATGAGTCAATGCGTTCATATCTGAAGCACAGAGTAACGTATCTGCTGTATCTGTGTTTTCATCTTAAGGAGACATATCATTGATTTTCCATCAGTACCTGTTGGCTGGTTTCCTCCTGAATTGATCCAGGCTTCAGGCCAAATGGAAAATCTGAGTCACTCTCTATTACATGCAGGCGAATGCTCCCTCTTTAAATAGACCTGAATTGAGTCATGAAGCCAAACAAAGGAGCTTCAGCGCGAGCGGACAAAAGGCCTCATGACATTTAGGTTTTTGCCGGCTGGTGATTCTATTACTGCTGCAGGAAATCTCATTAATAAAGCCGCCTGCACTGAGCCGGGCTTTAAAAATGATTTTAAGCTGCGATTGCGACACATTGTGGGGGGAGAAATGTAAATAGTTTTCTTGTGTTTGTGCAGGAGATGAAGGATCATCTGTCCAGCCCTTCTTCAGTGGCTCAGGCCGAGAAGAAGAACAGAGAGGTGGGTCAAATCAATACAAAGGATAATACAGTTGTTTTTTGGTTTAAAGGTCACCTATTGTGCAAAATCCACTTCTTCATGTCTCTTCTACATCACCATGTGTCCCCTCTTCTTCATGTCTCTTCTACATCAACACGTGTCCCCTCTTCTTCATGTCTCTTCTACATCACCATGTGTCCCCTCTTCTTCATGTCTCTTCTACATCACCATGTGTCCCCTCTTCTTCATGTCTCTTCTACATCAACACGTGTCCCCTCTTCTTCATGTCTCTTCTACATCACCATGTGTCCCCTCTTCTTCATGTCTCTTCTACATCAACATGTGTCCCCTCTTCTTCATGTCTCTTCTACATCAACATGTGTCCCCTCTTCTTCATGTCTCTTCTACATCAACACGTGTCCCCTCTTCTTCATGTCTCTTCTACATCAACATGTGTCCCCTCTTCTTCATGTCTCTTCTACATCAACATGTGTCCCCTCTTCTTCATGTCTCTTCTACATCAACATGTGTCCCCTCTTCTTCATGTCTCTTCTTCATCAACATGTGTCCCCTCTTCTTCATGTCTCTTCTACATCAACATGTGTCCCCTCTTCTTCACGTCTCTTCTACATCAACATGTGTCCCCTCTTCTTCACGTCTCTTCTTCATCAACATGTGTCCCCTCTTCTTCATGTCTCTTCTACATCAACATGTGTCCCCTCTTCTTCACGTCTCTTCTACATCAACATGTGTCCCCTCTTCTTCACGTCTCTTCTACATCAACATGTGTCCCCTCTTCTTCATGTCTCTTCTACATCAACATGTGTCCCCTCTTCTTCATGTCTCTTCTACATCAACACGTGTCCCCTCTTCTTCATGTCTCTTCTACATCAACACGTGTCCCCTCTTCTTCATGTCTCTTCTACATCACCATGTGTCCCCTCTTCTTCATGTCTCTTCTACATCAACATGTGTCCCCTCTTCTTCATGTCTCTTCTACATCACCATGTGTCCCCTCTTCTTCATGTCTCTTCTACATCAACATGTGTCCCCTCTTCTTCATGTCTCTTCTACATCAACATGTGTCCCCTCTTCTTCATGTCTCTTCTACATCAACATGTGTCCCCTCTTCTTCATGTCTCTTCTACATCACCATGTGTCCCCTCTTCTTCATGTCTCTTCTACATCAACATGTGTCCCCTCTTCTTCATGTCTCTTCTACATCAACATGTGTCCCCTCTGTGGAAAGAGACTCTGAAAGTTTCAGGAACAAAGATTCTCTCTCTTTTTCTCCTGATCCATTTCTATAAAAACCTGTCTGAAAATGAGCTGATCAGATTTTGGCCACTTTATGATGTCATAACGATGTGTTGGCTTGAGTAACCATTAGCCAATCACCAACCAAGGTAACCCCCCCCCCCTTATCACCTGAATCTCCTCCTAGAGCACCATTCAGGGGAGGGGCTCCTTATTTTCATCTAAAGTAACAGACAGAGAATCAGCACTTTGGAAACAGGGCTGAAACAGAGGGGATTATGGGTAATGCTGCAATGATCTGTTTGGTGTTTCAGCCAATCAGAGAGAGGCTCTGTATATATCTGAGACCTGTGATATATTGATGAAAAACAGTATAATAGGGGACCTTTAAACTCTTGTCTCTTCCCCTCTTCTAACTGTGTGTGTGTGTGTGTGTGTGTGTGTGTGTGTGGGTGTGTGTGTGTGTGTGTGTGTGTGTGTGTGGTGTGTGTGTGTGTGTGTGTGTGTGTGTGTGTGTGTGTGTGTGTGTGTGTGTGTGTGTGTGTGTGTGTGTGTGTGTGTGTGTGTGTGTGTGTGTGTGTGTGTGTGTGTGTGTGTGTGTGTGTGTGTGTGTGGTGTGTGTGTGTGTGTGTGTGTGTGTGTTGTGTGTGTGTGTGTGTGTGTGTGTGTGTGTGTGTGTGTGTGTGTGTGTGTGTGTGTGTGTGGTGTGTGGTGTGGTGTGTGTGTGTGTGTGTGTGTGTGTGTGTGTGTGTCCAGGCTCTTCTGACATCATCAGGTCAGGACAAGTCGACGGGACTGGAGTCTCATCTGGTGTCGGCAAACTCCAGATACATGCAGGAGCAACAGGAGCAGCAGCAGGTAGAGGGGGAGAATAAAAAGTGCAAAACAAAGTAGGCTAGAGGAAGGAAATTAGTATCAGGATGCAATAGAGTGGTGCAGTGATGACGTATTTATGAAGGTGTATCTACCCGGTTCCCACCATAAAAAGACAAAGGGACTTCTCAATGTGATTTTGGATTCCTCCCAAAAATAATATCTGTGGCAAACAAACGTTTATGATACTTACACGTTTTGTTCAGCTGGATAATCTCCACATAGTAAAACCACTTTATGATTTCTGAAGCGTAAATGCAATCTCCGTATATAAAAACCTAATGATGGGCTATAAAGGAACTACAGCACGGTCACATGACTTCACGTCACCACCGCTAAGCTAAAGGTGGCTAATGTTTGGCTATAAAATAACTACAGCACGGTCACATGACTTCACATCACCACCGCTAAGCTAAAGGTGGCTAATGTTGGGCTATAAAGGAACTACAGCGCGGTCACATGATTCACGTCACCACCGCTAAGCTAAAGGTGGCTAATGTTGGGCTATAAAGGAACTACAGCACGGTCACATGACTTCACGTCACCACCGCTAAGCTAAAGGTGGCTAATGTTGGGCTATAAAGGAACTACAGCACGGTCACATGACTTCACGTCACCACCGCTAAGCTAAAGGTGGCTAATGTTGGGCTATAAAGGAACTACAGCACGGTCACATGACTTCACGTCACCACCGCTAAGCTAAAGGTGGCTAATGTTGGGCTATAAAGGAACTACAGCACGTCACATGACTTCACGTCACCACCGCTAAGCTAAAGGTGGCTAATGTTGGGCTATAAAGGAACTACAGAACGGTCACATGACTTCACGTCACCACCGCTAAGCTAAAGGTGGCTAATGTTGGGCTATAAAGGAACTACAGCACGGTCACATGACTTCACGTCACCACCGCTAAGCTAAAGGTGGCTAATGTTGGGCTATAAAGGAACTACAGCAAGGTCACATGACTTCACGTCACCACCGCTAAGCTAAAGGTGGCTAATGTTGGGCTATAAAGGAACTACAGCACGGTCACATGACTTCACGTCACCACCGCTAAGCTAAAGGAGGCTAATGTTGGGCTATAAAGGAACTACAGCGCGGTCACATGACTTCATGTCCCCACCGCTAAGCTAAAGGTGGCTAATATTGGGCTATAAAGGAACTACAGCACGGTCACATGACTTCACATCACCAACGCTAAGCTAAAGGTGGCTAATGTTGGGCTATAAAGGAACTACAGCACGGTCACATGAATCAACGCTAAGCAAAATGGGGTAAAATAAAGCTTTATTAGGAGAAAAGGGAAGTAAGATGAGCTTGCAGTTTTCAAACCTGACTTTTTATAAACATGAGAGTCAGACTGAAACTGGAAAATGTTGAAGTGTGTTTTATGAGGTTAAGTCAACAGATGATTTGATCAAAGAAACACAGTGTGAGAGAGAGGAGGATCCCCGCTGTTAAGAAGAAAAGTGAGACGTCAGCTGTGAAGAGAGAGAGGATTAAATAAAGGTGTAAAGTTCAGCTTTAGTGTCACAGAGTGTGTGAGCTGCTGGTTTCTATTTCCTGTGTGTGATGAAAATATCCCTTCACACATCCTGTGGCAGGTGGTTTTACTAAGAATTGAATAACAAAAAACATCCACTGTGATAGTTGACACCTTTTGATTTAAATATAGAAGAGTGTGTTTCCATCAGGTATCAGTGTGTGGCACTCTTAGGTCATTACACGTGCGGAGTAGGGTATAAAACAGACGCATTTGAGTGTTTTAATGGAAAATATAGAGGAGAAAACCATATTTACCTTCGGGAAATTACCCTCACATTAAGATTGACATACAATTCAGGTTATTTACAAACTGTTTAAAGAATAAAACCAGAGGACAGAGTGGAGACATGTGAAAAGGGACACTCTGATAAGGCATTAGAAGCTTGAAAATGTACTTAAATATTGTGTGTGTGTGTGTGTGTGTGTGTGTGTGTGTGTGTGTGTGTGTGTGTGTGTGTGTAGCTGATCATGGAGGACCAGGACGAGCAGCTGGAGTTGGTGTCTGGCAGCATCAGAGTCCTCAAAGACATGTCGGGACGCATCGGGGACGAGCTGGACGAGCAGGCTGTGTGAGTGGAGGGACACACGCACACAGATAGACAGACAGACAGAGAGACACAGAGAGAGAGAGAGACAGACAGATAGAGAGGCAGAGAGACACAGACAGACAGACAGACACAGACAGAGAGAGACAGACAGACAGAGACAGACAGACAGACACGACACGGCACAACACCACACACACATTATTCCCAACGATTAGATGTTGCTTTGCAAATTATACCTCTGTACTTTTTTTTATTTTAGTCAATAATGTGTTACTTTAACCAACATTTAAAGCTAATATTTCTCTTGTCAAAAACACACAGACACACAATACTGAAAATGTACATTCTTTCTGTCTGTATTCAACTTGTAAAATGCACCTCTTCTCCTTCTCATTCATCCTTTAGTTTCAATCCATTTAATGGAAACTGAGTATCAAACAGAGCGCCAGACGGCAGAGACAGCTTTGTTTTTACGGAGCTCCGACGTCACGTTGTTGTTGTTTACGTCCGCGGAGACATCTTGTATACGGGCGTCATGTTCTGCCAGAATGTAGATATCTTATAAACAAGATCAGAGACACAGTATCACATCACATCATATCTTTCTGGAGAAACTCCATGTGATGGTTCACGTACATTTAGTTTGAGTAGCTCATGTAGGCCTCAACAGGTTAAATAATATGCATTCAAAGGTGTTTTTAGTGCTTTAGTTAAAGTGTCTTCTTTAATCTTTACTTAAATATTTGTGTACTCTCTTGGTCCTCAGCATGTTGGGGGACTTTGGAGACGAGATGGATCAGACGTCGTCCCGGATGGACTCTGTCCTGAAGAAGCTGGAGAAGGTGTCTCACATGACCAGCAGTGAGTCCACACACACTCCACACACACTCTACACACATTCTACACACACTCTACACACACTCTACACACACTCTACACACACTCTACACACCAGAGTTCCCGTTAGCCGGTAATTACCGGACTATGACCGGTAAAATATGCTGAAGACCGGCAAATCTCTCCGGTCAAAATAATTTCCCCTCAACGCAATACCGCATCAGTTGCGCCACTTATGTGACAGACAAGAATAGTATGTGACAGACAAGAAGAGTGTGTGACAGACAAGAATAGTATGTGACAGACAAGAAGAGTATGTGACAGACAAGAAGAGTAAGTGACAGACATGAAGAGTCTGTGACAGACAAGAAGAGTGTGTGACAGACAAGAAGAGTATGTGACAGACAAGAAGAGTATGTGACACACAAGAAGAGTATGTGACAGACAAGAAGAGTAAGTGACACACAAGAAGAGTATGTGACAGACAAGAAGAGTATGTGACACACAAGAAGAGTATGTGACAGACAAGAAGAGTAAGTGACACACAAGAAGAGTAAGTGACACACAAGAAGAGTATGTGACAGACAAGAAGAGTATGTGACAGACAAGAAGAGTAAGTGACACACAAGAAGAGTATGTGACAGACAAGAAGAGTATGTGACAGACAAGAAGAGTAAGTGACACACAAGAAGAGTATGTGACACACAAGAAGAGTATGTGACAGACAAGAAGAGTATGTGACAGACAAGAAGAGTAAGTGACACACAAGAAGAGTATGTGACAGACAAGAAGAGTAAGTGACACACAAGAAGAGTATGTGACAGACAAGAAGAGTATGTGACACACAAGAATAGTATGTGACAGACAAGAAGAGTATGTGACAGACAAGAAGAGTATGTGACAGACAAGAAGAGTAAGTGACAGACATGAAGAGTCTGTGACAGACAAGAAGAGTGTGTGACAGACAAGAAGAGTATGTGACAGACAAGAAGAGTATGTGACAGACAAGAAGAGTAAGTGACACACAAGAAGAGTATGTGACAGACAAGAAGAGTAAGTGACACACAAGAAGAGTAAGTGACAGACAAGAAGAGTATGTGACACACAAGAAGAGTATGTGACAGACAAGAAGAGTAAGTGACACACAAGAAGAGTATGTGACAGACAAGAAGAGTAAGTGACACACAAGAAGAGTATGTGACAGACAAGAAGAGTATGTGACAGACAAGAAGAGTATGTGACAGACAAGAAGAGTATGTGACAGACAAGAAGAGTATGTGACAGACAAGAAGAGTATGTGACAGACAAGAAGAGTATGTGACAGACAAAAGAGTATGTGACAGACAAGAAGAGTATGTGACAGACAAGAAGAGTACGTGACAGACAAAAGAGTGTGTGACAGACAAGAAGAGTATGTGACAGACAAGAAGAGTACGTGACAGACAAAAGAGTATGTGACAGACAAGAAGAGTATGTGACAGACAAAAGAGTGTGTGACAGACAAGAATAGTATGTGACAGACAAGAAGAGTAAGTGACAGACATGAAGAGTCTGTGACAGACAAGAAGAGTATGTGACAGACAAGAAGAGTATGTGACAGACAAGAAGAGTATGTGACAGACAAGAAGAGTAAGTGACAGACATGAAGAGTCTGTGACAGACAAGAAGAGTATGTGACAGACAAGAAGAGTATGTGACAGACAAGAAGAGTGTGTGACAGACAAGAAGAGTATGTGACAGACAAGAGAGTATGTGACAGACAAGAAGAGTATGTGACAGACAAGAAGAGTGTGTGACAGACAAGAAGAGTATGTGACAGACAAGAAGAGTATGTGACAGACAAAAGAGTATGTGACAGACAAGAAGAGTATGTGACAGACAAGAAGAGTATGTGACAGACAAGAAGAGTATGTGACAGACAAGAAGAGTATGTGACAGACAAGAAGAGTGTGTGACAGACAAGAAGAGTATGTGACAGACAAGAAGAGTATGTGACAGACAAAAGAGTATGTGACAGACAAGAAGAGTATGTGACAGACAAGAAGAGTATGTGACAGACAAGAAGAGTATGTGACAGACAAGAGAGTATGTGACAGACAAGAAGAGTATGTGACAGACAAGAGAGTATGTGACAGACAAGAAGAGTATGTGACAGACAAGAACAGTATGTGACAGACAAGAAGAGTATGTGACAGACAAGAAGAGTGTGTGACAGACAAGAAGAGTATGTGACAGACAAGAAGAGTATGTGACAGACAAAAGAGTATGTGACAGACAAGAAGAGTATGTGACAGACAAGAAGAGTATGTGACAGACAAGAAGAGTATGTGACAGACAAGAACAGTATGTGACAGACAAGAAGAGTATGTGACAGACAAGAAGAGTGTGTGACAGACAAGAAGAGTATGTGACAGACAAGAAGAGTATGTGACAGACAAAAGAGTATGTGACAGACAAGAAGAGTATGTGACAGACAAGAAGAGTATGTGACAGACAAGAATAGTATGTGACAGACAAGAAGAGTATGTGACAGACAAGAAGAGTATGTGACAGACAAAAAGAGTATGTGACAGACAAGAAGAGTATGTGACAGACAAGAAGAGTATGTGACGGACAAGAAGAGTGTGTGACAGACAAGAAGAGTATGTGACAGACAAGAAGAGTATGTGACGGACAAGAAGAGTATGTGACGGACAAGAAGAGTATGTGACGGACAAGAAGAGTATGTGACGGACAAGAAGAGTATGTGACAGACAAAAAGAGTATGTGACAGACAAAAAGAGTATGTGACAGACAAGAAGAGTATGTGACGGACAAGAAGAGTATGTGACGGACAAGAAGAGTATGTGACAGACAAGAATAGTATGTGACAGACAAGAAGAGTATGTGACAGACAAGAAGAGTATGTGACAGACAAAAGAGTATGTGACAGACAAGAATAGTATGTGACAGACAAGAAGAGTATGTGACAGACAAGAAGAGTATGTGACGGACAAGAAGAGTATGTGACGGACAAGAAGAGTATGTGACAGACAAGAAGAGTATGTGACAGACAAGAAGAGTATGTGACAGACAAAAAGAGTATGTGACGGACAAGAAGAGTATGTGACGGACAAGAAGAGTATGTGACAGACAAAAGAGTATGTGACAGACAAGAATAGTATGTGACAGACAAGAAGAGTATGTGACAGACAAGAAGAGTATGTGACGGACAAGAAGAGTATGTGACAGACAAAAGAGTATGTGACAGACAAGAATAGTATGTGACAGACAAGAAGAGTATGTGACAGACAAGAAGAGTATGTGACAGACAAAAAGAGTATGTGACGGACAAAAAGAGTGTGTGACGGACAAAAAGAGTGTGTGACAGACAAGAAGAGTGTGTGACAGACAAGAAGAGTGTGAGACGGACAAGAAGAGTGTGTGACGGACAAGAAGAGTGTGTGACGGACAAGAAGAGTGTGTGACGGACAAGAAGAGTGTGTGACAGACAAGAAGAGTATGAGACAGACAAGAAGAGTATGTGACAGACAAGAATAGTATGAGACAGACAAAAGAGTATGTGACAGACAAGAAGAGTATGTGACGGACAAGAAGAGTATGTGACAGACAAAAGAGTATGTGACAGACAAGAATAGTATGTGACAGACAAGAAGAGTATGTGACAGACAAGAAGAGTATGTGACAGACAAAAAGAGTATGTGACGGACAAAAAGAGTGTGTGACGGACAAAAAGAGTGTGTGACAGACAAGAAGAGTGTGTGACAGACAAGAAGAGTGTGAGACGGACAAGAAGAGTGTGTGACGGACAAGAAGAGTGTGTGACGGACAAGAAGAGTGTGTGACGGACAAGAAGAGTGTGTGACAGACAAGAAGAGTATGAGACAGACAAGAAGAGTATGTGACAGACAAGAATAGTATGAGACAGACAAGAAGAGTATGAGACAGACAAGAAGAGTATGAGACAGACAAGAAGAGTATGTGACAGACAAGAAGAGTATGTGACAGACAAGAAGAGTGTGTGACAGACAAGAAGAGTATGTGACAGACAAGAAGAGTAAGTGACAGACAAGAAGAGTGTGTGACAGACAAGAAGAGTGTGTGACAGACAAGAAGAGTGTGTGACGGACAAGAAGAGTGTGTGACGGACAAGAAGAGTGTGTGACGGACAAGAAGAGTGTGTGACGGACAAGAAGAGTGTGTGACGGACAAGAAGAGTGTGTGACGGACAAGAAGAGTGTGTGACGGACAAGAAGAGTGTGTGACGGACAAGAAGAGTGTGTGACGGACAAGAAGAGTGTGTGACGGACAAGAAGAGTGTGTGACGGACAAGAAGAGTGTGTGACGGACAAGAAGAGTGTGTGACGGACAAGAAGAGTGTGTGACAGACAAGAAGAGTACGTGACAGACAAGAAGAGTACGTGACAGACAAGAAGAGTACGTGACAGACAAGAAGAGTACGTGACAGACAAGAAGAGTACGTGACAGACAAGAAGAGTACGTGAAAAGTACGTGACAGACAAGAAGAGTACGTGACGGACAAGAAGAGTACGTGACGGACAAGAAGAGTACGTGACGGACAAGAAGAGTACGTGACGGATAAGAAGAGTACGTGAAGGACAAGAAGAGTACGTGACGGACAAGAAGAGTACGTGACGGACAAGAAGAGTACGTGACGGACAAGAAGAGTACGTGACGGACAAGAAGAGTGCGTGACGGACAAGAAGAGTGCGTGACGGACAAGAAGAGTGCGTGACGGACAAGAATAGTATGAGACGGACAAGAAGAGTGTGTGACGGACAAGAAGAGTGTGTGACGGACAAGAAGAGTGTGTGACAGACAAGAATAGTATGAGACAGACAAGAAGAGTGTGTGACAGACAAGAAGAGTATGTGACAGACAAGAAGAGTGTGTGACAGACAAGAAGAGTACGTGACAGACAAGAAGAGTACGTGACAGACAAGAAGAGTACGTGACAGACAAGAAGAGTACGTGACAGACAAGAAGAGTACGTGACAGACAAGAAGAGTACGTGACAGACAAGAAGAGTACGTGACAGACAAGAAGAGTACGTGACAGACAAGAAGAGTGCGTGACAGACAAGAAGAGTGCGTGACAGACAAGAAGAGTACGTGACAGACAAGAAGAGTACGTGACAGACAAGAAGAGTACGTGACAGACAAGAAGAGTACGTGACAGACAAGAAGAGTGTGTGATGGACAAGAATAGTATGAGACGGACAAGAAGAGTGTGTGACGGACAAGAAGAGTGTGTGACAGACAAGAATAGTATGAGACAGACAAGAAGAGTGTGTGACGGACAAGAAGAGTGTGTGACAGACAAGAAGAGTGTGTGACAGACAAGAAGAGTGTGTGACAGACAAGAAGAGTATGTGACAGACAAGAAGAGTGTGTGACAGACAAGAATAGTATGTGACAGACAAGAAGAGTGTGTGACAGACAAGAAGAGTGTGTGACAGACAAGAATAGTCAATTCTAATGTCTAACACGTGGAGAAAGAGATGTCCTGTATGCGTTGATCTGTTGGTAATGCCTCAGGGTTCCGGTGGGCATGTAAACAAATGCATAATGCTGCGCTATACTTTGTGGCCTCACCCGGTTGCATAGCGACGCTTATTGTTGAGGTGTCTTTTAATAAGCAGGTAGTCATATCATTAGCTAGAACTAGATCTGATCGATATGGAGATAAACGCGAGTGAAGTCTAATCTGACCGGAGAGAGAGATCAGCTGCTGCTGACGAGTCGACACGCAGCTCTGCATGATCACCTGCAGCGGTGAGCAGAGCAACACACACACTTCAGGTTAGAATATCACACGTAGCTATTTTAATTACCTCTCAAACCTAAACTAGTTATAGATATGTTTAGTTTTACTGTCGGGTCACTCATTACTGATCCGCGAGCTGCATGATACTGATGGGCTGTCAGGAGAGGGGGAGAGCGCTCCGTTTATTATTCCCATGTTATTGTAAGTTACTGTACATGTTTGAATAATGTAGTTAATCTACTATAATTAGTTTGTTTAATATCGAATCATATCAATTTGTTTTAAAGCTCAATAAATAACAAAGAAGACCTTTGACCGGCACTTTTCTCATTTTGTCCGGAAGATTTAAACTTTAACGGACATGTTGACCGGCAAAAAGATATTCTAACGGGAACTCTGCTACACACACTCTACACACACTCCACACACACTCTACACACACTCTACACACACTCCACACACACTCTACACACACTCCACACACACTCTACACACACTCTAGAGATAGGATGATATCCCGGATAGAGTTTAAAACACACTTGCAATAAGTTAATCGTGATCAATTTCTATTATGGGGATACATATCCTCATGAGTGATTTGAAAACGCTGTCTAGCTCTCTATTATGGTATATAATTGAGAAACAGAGCCTGACTAAAAACGGTCTGAAACCATGTTGTATTTGTTCCTTTACCTTTGAGTTAAGACCACTTTTCAGACTTGCTTTTAACCAAAGATGTGGGAAAAGTATGTTTTAGTACCACATTGTAAGCAGTTCTAAGCATATCTTATTTACCGTCAGGGCAATACTCTGAATTTCCCATCGTCCCATGCCTAATCCATTCTCTTACATGTCGTCACAGCAGGTGGAAAGCTTCCCTAGAATAAAGCGTATTGTTATATATTAATTATATATTATTTATTTAGTCATTATTCTCAGTGTTTGGACTTAAAGACCGTCTTTGTTCCGCAGGTCGGAGACAGTGGTGTGCCATCGGTGTTCTGGTCACCATAATGATCGTCGTCCTCATCCTGTTCTTCGCTCTCTGATGGCAGTGACCTCTGACCTCTCTGATACACTCCTCCCTGATAGGACGGACTCCTCCTCTGTGCTTTCAGTGATTCTAGTGAAAGGGAAACAACTTGAGCGGAAGGGGTTTAACGCCCCGGTGCTATTTCACATTGGTGCATTTCGGTTATATTTGAAAATAACGGTACGGTACAAGAAGAAGCTGCTGCTGCTGCCAGGTCAAAATTAAAAACCTGTTTAGCAAATCGAGATATTTTTACGTCAACTTTTGAAATGAAGACTCTGTCCTATAGCAGTCAAATTAGTTTGGTTGATAAATTAGTGAACATCTTGGGCAGTAGCGGTAGGAAACGGCACTTACACACTTCAGTTCTAGTTCCTTTTATTTGGGAAAACTACAAAAAAGTGTCTTGTGTTCATCGTCATTATTAAATCTTTAATGATGCTGAACTTTAATGAACCACAAACATATTTGTATTTTTAAGACAGTGATAAATCAGGATTAATTAACTGTTAAATCAATTAAGATGCCGTTCTTCGTGCAGCGTGGGAGGGTTAGGGGTTTTTCAGTGTTGCCTTAAATATATTTTTATATATCGTGAAATGTGCAGTATGTTTATGTGCCTACGTGTGAATCAAGTCCTAGTCATCATGCTAAAAAGAAGTGACAGTTCGTCCAGAATCAGTGAAATGAGATGCTGTCTGCTGGACTGGAAGAAGGAAACCATGCCAGTCCAGCAGACAGCATCTTAAAAAAAAAAAAAAAACTGATCAGCATATTTCAGTGAGTCAGCTCTGAAATCAGCAGCAGTCAAAACAAAAGCATGTAGACTCATAGTAGCTCGAGGCAGTTCCTCCTTGACACCAGACGCTCTCACACTTTCTCAGCGGACTGCAACGTTTTATTGGTGAAGTCTGGTCTTGCAGCACTCGATTGGCAGAGGCTTTGTTCCTCTCAACCTTGTCTGGGAGCGAATGGGTTTGCTGTGTTTGATTGAAAAGCTTTATCTAAGGAGAGGAGGAACAGTTGCTGGGCAGGAAGGCTCGCAGGCGGCTCAGTTTTAGGCTCGCAGCGCCCTCTGCTGGACGCTGAAGGTCATGGTGGTTCTTTGTGTCATGTCAGGTTACTCTACCCACGCAAGGGTGTGTTGCAGTGCTGTACAATGCTTTCTGTAAATGCACATTACTCCTGTACAAAGGCTTTATGCAGAAATGTATTTTAAATCCCGCTTGATTTGTCTTTTTACTTGTGTTTTTTTGCCTTAAATGAAATTATCAAATAAGACGTTTAATGACATTTCCATTGCTTTTTTTTTTACCAAAGCAGTCGGAGGTCAGATGGCCTGTGGATTTAATGCAACGGTCTTCTAATCTTCATGTGTGCTTTTAATGTGCTTTTACATATTCATGCTCTCACTCTTTAAATGCTTCAGTGGGGAAAATGTCTGCAGCATAAATGAACCTCATGTGGTTTCTGTTCATGAGTCACTCAGACCTCTGCACAGAGGGAGGAGGTCTGCAGGTACAGGACTCTCATCATGGAAGGATTTATATTGTATTTCCTTAATGTTCAGGCTCTCTGTTCACATTTCACTACATCTATATAAACTGTATGATACTGTTTCATCACGTCTCAGTGTTTTCTTCATGGGCTTGTTTCCACATCTGGGTCTAAAAGATTAATCTGAGAATTAATCCAAAAAGGAACTACAGATGTATTGCATCTAGGCAGTGAACATTGTGACAAATATTCAATTATTTAGCAGGACTCATGAATATGTTTAGCTGATTTTTTAAATGGTTTCACGATTTGTTTACCAGCCACAAATAGAGCAGAACAAACATGTCTCCTGTTAAAGGTAGGGTAGGTAAGTTTGAGAAACCGGCTCGAGATACACTTGTTATATTCCATGGAATGCTCTTAACATCCCAATAGCAAAGAAAAATCTCGACCCCTCCATTCTCGCAAATTTTAGGCCCATCTCCCAGCTACCTTTTTTATCAAAAGCCCTGGAGCGAGTAGTCTACGCCCAGCTGCAGTCTTTTTTAACCACGCATGGAATCCATGCAAAATTTCCAGTCTGGCTTCAAACCCATGCACAGCACTGAAACAGCCCTTTTAAGAGTTTTTAATGATCTGCTCCTAGCCGCCGACTCAGGTAGCCCAGCTGTCTTGGTGCTGTTAGACCTGACAGCTGCCTTTGACACTGTGGACCATAGCATCCTGCTGTCACGGCTTGAACAGTCCGCTGGCATCACAGGCTCTGCCCTTGCATGGTTCAGGTCCTACCTGACAGACCGTAGCTTCTCGGTACAGCTAGGTGCCTTCTCCTCAGCCAAAGCCCCTCTTACCTGTGGGGTTCCCCAAGGCTCGATTCTGGGCCCCATCCTTTTTCTACTGTACATACTGCCCCTAGGTTCAATACTCACAAAACATAACATTCCCTTCCACTGCTATGCCGACGATGTACAGATCTATCTGCCTCTCAAAGCAAATGTCACACACTCACTACAGCAGTTGATGGACTGCTTAGCAGAGATAAAATCCTGGCTGAGCAAAAACTTCCTCAACCTCAACGAGAGCAAGACCGAGGTCATCTTTTTTGGACCCCAACCTCCAGCCTCTCCGGTTGATATTCTGGGCTCTATAAAAAAAAACATCCTCCCCTCGGTCATGAACCTTGGAGTGACCTTCACCAGCACTTTTAAATTTGACAAGCAGGTCAGCACCGTAGTAAAATCCTGCTTTTTTAAAATAAGACTATTGGCCAAAACCAAGTCGTATTTATCTTTTAAAGACTTAGAAAGGGTTATTAACGCCTTTGTAACCTCGAGACTGGACTATTGTAACGCTCTGTATGTGGGTATGGACCAGGCCTCAATCAAACGCTTACAGCTAGTCCAAAACGCTGCTGCACGTTTGCTGACTGGTCACAAAAAGCGTGACCACATCACCCCTATTCTGGCCTCACTGCACTGGCTTCCAGTTCGGTTCAGAATTGATTTTAAAATCCTTTTATTTGTTTTTAAAGCCCTAAATGGGCTGGCTCCGGCCTATATAGCTGAACTCCTCCAGCGCTACACCCCAGCCAGAGCTTTAAGGTCTGCTGACCAGCTGCTGCTGGTAGTGCCCAAGACCAGGCTAAAAACCCGAGGGCACCGAGCCTTCGCAGCAGCTGGCCCGAGGCTCTGGAACACTCTGCCCCTCCATGTGAGGTCGGCCCAGACCCTAGGGGGTTTTAAATCAAAACTAAAAACACACTTCTTCTCTCTGGCTTTCTAGTTAGAGCGGAGCACGACTCCTGACTATTCCGTGTGTTTTATTCTTATTTTGTTTTTTAAGTTATATCTGTTGTAATTTATTGTCGTTTATTGTGTTTTGTAGTAATGTGTTTTTATTACATGTACAGCACTTTGGCTCGACCAAAAATCGCTTTTAAATGTGCTTTATAAATAAAACCTGATTTGATTTGATCTGAAGTGCTTTGACAAAAAAATCCATACAAAAATGTCATCTGTGCCGTAGTACTGTAAAAAGCACGACCAATCATCTGAGCCGGCCCGGCTAAAATAACTGGATGGCCTACCTGCCTGTCAGCCTTCCATCTGTGCACAAACCTATCTCGTGCCCTCATTGGTCATGTGTGCGTTCGTGTGTGTTGGAGGAGGGGCTCTGTAAGGAAGTGGCAGATTTTCTCCGGTTGTGTATTTTCAAATTCTAGCGATCTCGAGCCGGTTTCTCAAACTTACCTACCCTACCTTTAAAAGTCATTATTTGACATTTTTAAACCTTAAAATCCTGATGTTTTCATCAGATTTATATAGGATCTTAACACTTTAAGGCAGGGGTGTCAAACTCAAGGCCCGGGGGCCAAATCCGGCCCGCGACTTTATTTGATGTGACCCCGCAAGAGCTTGCAAAGAATATAATACGTTTATTATACGGTTACATGCTACTTTACAGAAGCAGGTTGCCCATAAACTACATGTCCCACAATGCATCTTGTTGCGCACTGAAGAGACTTGCAATTATTTGCCCTGAACTTCTGCTTTCAGACGTAGTTAATTATGAAGTTATTACCCTATCCGATAATAATCCAATGCAGAGGCAATAATGTAATATAATACATTATTTTATATATATATTATATATTTATATAGTTACAACCGGCCCTTTGAGTGCAACCATAATGCTAATGTGGCCCGCGATGAAATTGAGTTTGACACCCCTGCTTTAAGGTGTACTTTTCAAAAGAACGTAATCACCACCATCCCCTGATATCTGGCTTCTTAATTAAAAAAAATCATGTTTTTGCAAATTATGTTAATACACCTGAACATCAGCAGGAGAGGACTCTTTAAAGTAGAGACACTACATACTGATATACACCTGAACATCAGCAGGAGAGGACTCTTTAAAGTAGAGACACTACATACTGATATACACCTGAACATCAGCAGGAGAGGACTCTTTAAAGTAGAGACACTACATACTGATATACACCTGAACATCAGCAGGAGAGGACTCTTTAAAGTAGAGACACTACATACTGATATACACCTGAACATCAGCAGGAGAGGACTCTTTAAAGTAGAGACACTACATACTGATATACACCTGAACATCAGCAGGAGAGGACTCTTTAAAGTAGAGACACTACACACTGATATACACCTGAACATCAGCAGGAGAGGACTCTTTAAAGTAGAGACACTACATACTGATATACACCTGAACATCAGCAGGAGAGGACTCTTTAAAGTAGAGACACTACATGACTGATTCTATAATTTAGGGTGCATTTCACATCAACAAAACAGTACAAAGAAAGTGTTCTTTCTCAATAGAACAATCAGTGGTTCAAGTTAGTATATTCCTCAGTGTAACATATCCACTAGTTGCAAAGCTTAAACATTTTTATTTATTTTTTTATTTTAAGGGAAAGGATGTTTTCACTACTCAGTTTGTCAACTATGTTACGGACAAACTTGATGTCATTACAATCATTTGATTAAGTCCTGCACTTCAAGTAAAATCAAATTTGAAAGGCTCTTGAGTCTATTCTACCATATATCCAAAGATTTTTTTAAAGTTTAAAAAATAATTGTATTAAAGTTTTGTTTTTTCATGTGATATGTTCAGCACTGTCATTAAGTTTAGGGATATTTTGTATTATAAAACTACCATACAGGTCATTTTGATAGTTTTAAGAGATGTCATGTAAAACTCCAACCTGTGTAGATATACATTATACTATAAAGGATATCAGAAGCACTATTTTAGATATTTTAAATTTGAAAAAATGAGGTGCAACATAGTTGACAATGAAAGTCAAACATTTGACGCAAATAACATAGTTGACTGGACACATTATTAACCATCAGCACTATGTTAATTTCAAGGCAGAAGTGCAACATTCCATTGATAATGATGTGTCATGATGTCTACATGTCATACAAATTGTCAACTAGGTTACCTGTAAACTAAGTTACTACAGTTATTACAGTACTGGGTAACTTAGTTGACAGGTAACCTAGTTGACAATTTCCCTATTTTGACCCATCATTTCAATGGTAGGCCTTGCCTGGATGACCACATGTCATTTTCTTGAACAGGTTAACATCACATTTGAACATATAATTGAACTAAAATCATTAAACAATTGTAAACCATAACAATGTACGTAACATTGTTGATTGTCAATGAGTATATTAATTGACCATGTGCTATTATACATAAAATATTGTAAAAATGTAGAGGACAATCACCACAGTGTGTTCAAAATGTCTGCCAAAGAGGAACATGGCATCATGTGATGCTGGTGACATGGTATTGGGACAAACAATTTTTGAGTTAAAGGGGGAAGTTCTGTTAGTAACATAGTTGACAGAACTTTTGCGGACATTCATATATTAAGATATTTAAATTATTTAAAGGAGGAAATCAATTAAAAATATGTTATTATTCTTTAGTATTTAGACTTTTGAAATAAATGAATCATTTTTTAAATTTACTTTAATGGTTTTTATTCATTATTTTGAAACCAAGACACCCTCAACTGAAAACGGACATAGCAAAAACTGACAATTTAAGAACATCATGACACATTTCAAGCTAAATAAAGCATAGGATGCACATAATGTTTGTGTGATATTATAACATGCTTTCCAATAATAGGCAAAATATGATATTTTTGAAGAAAATAGTTAAAATAATTATAATTATCATCAATGGACATCAATGGACATGGAATGTACCCTAAATTGTAGAATCACTCACATACTGATATACACCTGAACATCAGCAGGAGAGGACTCTTTAAAGTAGAGACACTCCATACTGATATACACCTGAACATCAGCAGGAGAGGACTCTTTAAAGTAGAGACACTACATACTGATATACACCTGAACATCAGCAGGAGAGGACTCTTTAAAGTAGAGACACTACATACTGATATACACCTGAAAATTAGCAGGAGAGGACTCTTTAAAGTAGAGACACTACATACTGATATACACCTGAAAATTAGCAGGAGAGGACTCTTTAAAGTAGAAACACTACATACTGATATACACCTGAAAATTAGCAGGAGAGGACTCTTTAAAGTAGAAACACTACATACTGATATACACCTGAAAATTAGCAGGAGAGGACTCTTTAAAGTAGAGACACTACGTACTGATATACACCTGAACATCAGCAGGAGAGGACTCTTTAAAGTAGAGACACTACGTACTGATATACACCTGAACATCAGCAGGAGAGGACTCTTTAAAGTAGAGACACTACGTACTGATATACACCTGAACATCAGCAGGAGAGGACTCTTTAAAGTAGAGACACTAAATACTGATATACACCTGAACATCAGCAGGAGAGGACTCTTTAAAGTAGAGACACTACTGATATACACCTGAACATCAGCAGGAGAGGACTCTTTAAAGTAGAGACACTACGTACTGATATACACCTGAACATCAGCAGGAGAGGACTCTTTAAAGTAGAGACACTACGTACTGATATACACCTGAAAATGAGCATAATATGGCTGTTTAGATTTGTACAGTGGCTTCTTCCCTCGTTGTTTGAATTAGTTATATATCGCTCTGTGTTTCATATTTTAGATGAAAGCTTCCAGCACATGTTTCAGGAGTGATTTTTAATTGAGAAGCACTCTTCATTACTTCCTCTCCTGGGAGCAGAAGAGGCGTCATGTGACATCTCTTTAACTTTAGCTGTAATGAGCAGAGCGAGTCTCCAGTGGCTGTACGGAGAGAAGAGAGGCGTCCTGAGAACTCTGCAGGAACCATTCAGCAGAGATTAAACAGTCGTATTTCTGCTGTTCTCTCACCATCGTCTGTCGAGAACAGATTCTACAAGACTCTTTTTTTCGTGTGTTTGTGTGCTCTTTTAATGGTGTGTTATATTGAGTAAATTATGTATTTTTGTATACATAAACTGATGTAAAACCTACATCTTAAACAATTGCAAATTACTTATACAACGTGCGACAGTTTGAAAACTATAAATGGATGTATTTGCAATTTTCTAGTGTGGAATCGACTATGAAACAATCTGATGTCATTTTTTAGTATGCCATAAAAAATCCTGAAAAGACATACTTGAAGAAATGTATAGAAAGTCATAGTATGTTATGTCATACAAAAATAATAAACGTTATAGCATCATATGCTTTAGAAAGTTCTTCAAAGTCTTAGTAAAGCATGTTGTAAAGAACAATGTTGGGCTATAAAGGAACTACAGCACGGTCACATGACTTCACGTCTCCACCGCTAAGCTAAAGGTGGCTAATGTTGGGCTATAAAGGAACTACAGCACGGTCACATGACTTCACGTCTCCACCGCTAAGCTAAAGGAGGCTAATGTTGGGCTATAAAGGAACTACAGCACGGTCACATGACTTCACGTCACCACCGCTAAGCTAAAGGTGGCTAATGTTGGGCTATAAAGAAACTACAGCACGGTCACATGACTTCACGTCTCCACCGCTAAGCTAAAGGTGGCTAATGTTGGGCTATAAAGGAACTACAGCACGGTCACATGACTTCACGTCACCACCGCTAAGCTAAAGGTGGCTAATGTTGGGCTATAAAGGAACTACAGCACGGTCACATGACTTCACGTCTCCACCGCTAAGTTAAAGGTGGCTAATGTTGGGCTATAAAGGAACTACAGCACGGTCACATGACTTCACGTCACCACCGCTAAGCTAAAGGTGGCTAATGTTGGGCTATAAAGGAACTACAGCATGGTCACATGACTTCACGTCACCACCGCTAAGCTAAAGGTGGCTAATGTTAGGCTATAAAGGAACTACAGCACGGTCACATGACTTCACGTCACCACCGCTAAGCTAAAGGCGGCTAATGTTGGGCTATAAAGGAACTACAGCACGGTCACATGACTTCACGTCTCCACCGCTAAGCTAAAGGTGGCTAATGTTGGGCTATAAAGAAATTCAACATGACATTATTCAGTAACTGTCAGTTGTGGCCGTTGTTCAGCAAAAGCCACATATTTCCACTTAAAAAGACATGAAATCAAACAAAACACCATTTAAAACATTCATCCTAGAGAGTATTCTGAATGAAGCGTGAATAAAGAGCCGACGCAGCGGTAAGGTCAGTCCTGTTTGTTAAAAACATTTTATTAAGATATTCAGATTTTTCCTCATTTTTAATCAGTCTGGTTTCGTTTCTCTTTACAGTAGTTAATGTGCAATTAAATCTTTATTACTGGGTCACAGTTAGGAATTCACAAAGTTATTGGCACTTGGAACACATGGGGAAACACTGGCATGTACACGGGGCTGAGGGGGGGGTGATTGGTTGGTTGGATGGGGGCGGGGCTAACACGGCAGGGGGCGGGGTCTGTGTGTCTGTCAGTGTAGGGTCGGGTATTTTCTCTGACGTCCGTCGAGCTACTGCATTGGTTTTTTAAATCCTCTTTTTGTCCAAAAAATCTGCTTTTGTTTTTATTTATTTTTTCTGGGTTATAATAAAGAATAATACCTCATGCTGCGAGTGCACATCTAACAATCAAACTTCGATAGTGCTTCTATGTCATAATGTACAGTCTATATATTTATATATTTATAGTGAGAAAAAAAACAGAAGAGTTCTGCTGAGTAAATCTCACCCGACGACACCAGAGACAAGGAATAAAAAATAGTCATTCACGGCTGCTATATGGTTCATATGTAAGCCCCTCCCCCCCATTCTGTAGTATAACTCTGAGGTAAATCTGTTGATTCTCGCTTTGTGTCCTGTTATTCTGTAAAAACCCTGTTCTGGATGCATTCGATGTTCCCGGAGCTCTGCTGAGGCTCCTGGTTGAGTTCCTGAAAAACAAAAAGAGTGTGTACCTGCTTTGTAACGGAGTAAAAGCTGCTCAGAGATCTGTGGCCTTTAAGGTCTGCTATGGCTGCGAGCTCCCGAGGTAAACTGGTAAAACTGCATCAGTGACACAAAGACACACTGAAACACACACTTCGAGGTGTGTGTGTGTGAGCTTCTGTATCTCAGAGGTTTGCCCGTTTTGTATCCATTTATACATATACAGTATATATATATATATATTTATTTATTTATCTGTGAGTGTGTTGTCTCTGGTGTGTGGGGATTTTGGGAGAGTAAATGTTTCTGGATAGAAGACTACAGTCCTGCAGGAAGAGAGAGATGGGGGGGGAAGGTCGAGGGGTGATGAGGTCACGCTGCAGCGCAGAGGAAGGCTGAGCGGAGAGGAAGGGATGAAGAGATAAACAATGTGGATTCAGGATCTCCGTCTCGATTTGATCCACTTCCCTCGCTCCTCCGTACTCAAGTTTAGCCAGTTTTTGCGCAACACAAGTCGAGACATTCCTCCAGGTTTTCAGCAGCGTTCCTACATGAGAGAAACCCACCCTCGGTTTCCAAAAGCGTGTGTTTAGCAGCTAATAAGACAGAAATGTCCCTCAGGAGTGGGTACAAACTGAGCCCAAAGGAGAGTGGATATTGGAATTTGATACGTTGCCAAATGAATGCTTGTATTAATCTCTCTTTGCTAAAGTAGCGTTAGCCCGAGAGAGTCACAATATGTGATTTCTGAAACCAGTGATTGAGGGTGGATTTCTCTTATGATTGGATTCAAACATTTGTTTTAAAAAAGGGAAATACGACCGTCAACAAGATCACACACTTCTCCATGCAGTACATATGACAGTCAGTGCAATTACTTTCGACAGAGTTGAAAAGACATCAAGTCGTTTCCATCTTTGCTTCCTTCAATGATTTTGACATGAGCGTCTGATTATCAGCCCGAAGCCGTTTCTAAAGAGACAGCGACTCATCGTCAAACTGAAACACTTGTGCTTGTTTGGAAAGTAATGAGAGTGGCGCAGTGATGAGCTACAAGTTAGCATGTTCCTGGTTCTAATGCTAATGGGATGTTTCCATTGGCTTTTTGTGTCAACCAAACGTTTATGATACTTACACGTTTTGTTCAGCAGGATAATCTCCAACTATGAAAGGAACTACAGCACGGTCACATGACTTCACGTCACCACCGCTAAGCTAAAGGCGGCTAATGTTGGGCGTGAAGACTTTGTCGGCTCATTTAGACACTTGTTAGCAACCTCTGTTTTTAACAACCAAAAACACATTCAAATCTTCTCAAGACGGCAGTGGTTAAATGCCGACTCATTTCCGGGTTTTGGACTCATTCCTGCACCACTCTCTTAAACTTTTCGTACACATTTTTATGAGATTACATTTTTTTTTTTTTTAATTATCCAAATTAATTTCATGTAGGAACCCTGTTTGAATCTGAACTCCAACCCCTCACCCTACTAAACTCTCCCCCTTCCCCCCTTTAACTCCCCACCCCCAGTGCAGGGGAGTTTGCACAGTCCATGATCCCACCTGGAGGAAGACAGGTCGATTTGGGCACATCATCATCATCATCATTTTTTACAGTAAACAACAAATGTCGTAAAGAGAGATAAGAGAAAACATACAAAATAAAAAAGGGAATAATAGTACAAAAAGATCAAAACAACAAAAATAAGGAACTTACAAAAAGAACCCTCACATTACATCTCGATTCCCACCCTCCCCCCCACAATAACAGTCCACCAGCATCCGACCCACAGACAGGAAGTGACATCATCGAGCTCTGAAAGGTGCGGAGGGCTTTGGCGCTCGCCCCAAGGTGCTTTTTTATTTTAAAGATTATTCCACTCTCTCTTTGTCACTTTTGGTTCCTCTCTGTGGATCGGCACTGCAATCAGGAGTGAGAACTGGACACGGATGGACGAGTCGAAAAACATCTGCGGTGCTCAATTTTGTTTTTGGGAATTATTTGGCATCTTGTCGGACATTTTTGTCGGGTTTTGCGTCGTGTTTTTTGTAAAAAAAATGAGCAGCAGAAGCCTCCGGCGGCCGGCTGTTAAGGTGCTCCGATGGATACAGTGATCGAGACTTTTTCGGTACAATCTTAGCTTGTGTAGGATCACTGTGGCGCCCCCTGGTGGTGAGCACGGGTACTGCAGGTAAAGAGCCCCCCTCCTATGAGCTGCAGTAGCTGCTTTCAGCCACCAGGGGACGTCTAAACATAGAACACATTCAAGCAGCAGTAGCTAGTGGAAAAAAGCTGGTCCGAGAACCAGGTCAAGTAATCTTACTTTGGGTCGATTTCTAATGGAAAGAAATGTTTATCGTCACAAGACGTTGGAGAGTAGGATTTGATCCATGATTTTTTTTCAAGCAGACATTCAGACTTGGAGTCTTAAAATGATGTGAGCCCGACAGCGTTTTGTCGCATCGACCGTCCATCCGTCCGTCCGTGTTTCTTTACTTCCTGATCCAGCTTCAGTACAGTGAAAACCAAACATCTGGTCCAGCATTAAACCCCCCCGTCCCGTCCCGTCCGCAGCATCTCTCACACAACAATGCAAAAATATGTGGTTCTCTTTCTCTAAACTATTTTACAGCTAACCATGTCTCCTTCTCTTTTTGTCTTTTTCTTTTTTTAAAACACAACTTGGCAACTCTACGGGTGTTAATGTTGAATTATTATTAGTAGTAGCATCCGTCTCAAAAATAACCTTTAAAAAAGAAAAAAAAGGACTAGATTACACGACTAGCTCAAAATGTAAGAAAACATAACAGCAACAGAAAATGAAATTGTAAAAACGATAAGAAAACTTTTGAAATGTGTACAAAGCTCTTCTAGAAACGCGGCCGAACTCGTATCGCTTCAACCTTTAGTCGTGAAACTGTGCTCAGACACATCTGTCCTAAAGAGTGACGATATGCCACAAAAATCATATTCCTACTACTGGATTTAGTTTCAGTCTTTCCTCTTTGCAGGACTCAGGACTTCTTTATGAAGCTTTCTCCTCTTCGTAACAACTAGCTATCGACTCTTGACTTTTCCTCTAAATCCGAGGAAATAAAACACGATATTAAAGAAAATATCCCTTTTGCTGTGCTCATTGAATTGTCTCTTAAAGAACCAGTTCACCGACACACAGCGAGAGATCTGCATTCACCCTCAGAAAACACAACTTCTACAATCTTTGTGACAAAACCTTCAACTTCTATCCTGATGTCCTGCCTGTCTTAGAAGATTTCAGCGCGTAAAAAATCAACACTGGGGTCTAACGCGATTACTACAGTGGTTCCCTGCCTGCGAGACACATGGGATCGTCATCCAGATTATACGCGCGATTATACTTCCTGTGAAAATCTGGATATCTCTAACTAGGTGTGGAAATAACGATGATCCCGTTTGCTGACGACTCGCTGTCTTATATTTAAGACTTTCTCCATATATATTATGTCCAAAACAGTGTCTTACATTCAATTAGTTATCACCGGAGCTGAGCTAAATATTTACATTTGGATCAATCATCAAAATCCAATTCCTGTTCAGACGATCAACAAATCCTCTAAGCTCCGGTTTACATTACACAAGGGTATGTTTTTGGTTCATTTTGGTTCTCCTTCATCAGGATTACTGGAGAACTTCTGGCACGATTGTCATGAAACTTGGAGGGATCGTGAAGCATTGGCCGAGAAAGATCCCATGACATTTTGGAGCAGATCCGAGTCACCGTGCGGGGAAATGGGACCATCCAAGGATGTGCTCGTACAATGGAGCTGGTTCCTGTTTAGGTGCACCAAAGGTTGGGAACCACTGTAATACGACACATGCTGCAGACGCACACTACGCCTTAATAAAGGGCTTCTGCCAATATAAAAACCCATTGTTTTTCCTGGGGTTCAACATTAAAACACACACACACACACTAACAGCCGGACAAACTGACTTCCAACTAGGCCAAACCCCCTCCTCACAATGTCTTCACATTATTATCATATCGCAGTGCTTAAAAACAGACAGTGGGGTACAACGTTCAGCCAAATGTGTTTCTGGGACTGTCTTTCCACTCTTTTACAGACATTTAGTGCAATTTCTACTTCAAAACTCCTTATTCTTCCAAGTTTGAGACGTCTTTGTTCCCCGTTTATCGTTCCGGGGTCGTTTTTTGAGGGATTCAGGTAACTCTAATACGGACCCCACCCCTCTGCAAAATGCCGTGCTGCATAAATGAACGAGCACCCAGGTATTTATCTTGGTGGCACAGGGCCAGAGAGAGACGATCACCCCCTCCCTCTCCTTCCTCCTCCTCCTCCTCCTCATCCTCCCCCCCGCCTCTTCCTCCTCTCCGTCATTAGCCTCTCACTCTTTGTCTGGATCGTGGCTTCGCTCATGTGACGGCAGACTGCCGCAATGCCTCATCTGTCCTGGGAGATTCTTAACAAACATCTCCTCCTCAGGAAGAATGAAGCACCACCTCCACCTCCTCCTCCTCCTCCTCCTTCTCTCACTGCTCAAGTCGGGGATGATTACAATTATTATTTAAAGCCCACTCAGTTTAACAGTCTGCTCAATATTCGCCTCGTTTTTTTCCTAAGGTCTGATATTGACGTTTTGATTCGTCCAGGGCAGCAAAATACTTTCCTCATTAATCGTCTGATTATTAACAAGGTGCAGTAAACACAAAAATCACACAGTGTCCCATGAGAGGGGGCGGGCAGCACACACACACACACACTTAAACAAACAAACACACACACACAAACACACACACTCTCAAACACACATTAATGTGCCTGGTCAGATGTGCCGCTCATCTGCATATTTGCATGCGATAACTTGTGTTCCCACAAATCCAGCTTCATATTTGGCAATCTGTTGTTGTAGACTGCAAATGCTCACACACACACATATGGACACACACACACACACACACACACACACACACACAGGGGGATTCAGATATACAGGAGAGAGTTTGGCAGGGATTTACATTCTATGAAGAAAATGGAGTCGATTCAATTGAAGCAGCGGTGGATAGAAAATGGTTTACGTAATGAAGCAACAAGGGACAGACACTTTTCAGCTCCTTAGTGTGTGAGTGTGTGTGTGTGTGTGTGTGTGTGAGAGAGAGAAATAGAAAGGGAAACAGTAAGGGGAGGGAGGCAAGAATGTATACATAGAGAGAGAGAAAGATGTAAACAAAGGAAAGACAGGCTGAGGGCATAAAAGGACATTTCATTTAATTCAAGAAATGAAGGGTAAAAAAAAAGTGTCCTGGTGACAGCTGTCCCGTGCAGGAGGACAGGGTGTGTTAGTGACAGCTGTCCCGTGCAGGAGGACAGGGTGTGTTAGCAGGAAGCAATCATAAACAATAAAGTGTACGGAAGTGATCTGTGAGAGCGGTTTAGCATTTAAACGGTTTCTTATGTGAAAAAGGGTCGAAAAAACAGAAGAGGTGCAGCCACCAAATCCATCTGCACCTTTGATCCGGCACAGTGAGGACTGCTGAGGACATGTGACTCTGCAGATGTGGTGTGTGTGTGTGTGTGTGTGTGTGTGTGTGTGTGTGTGTGTGTGTGTGTGTGTGTGTGTGTGTGTGTGTGTGTGTGTGTGTGTGTGTGTGTGGGGAGAAAAAAGGCATGGCGCTCAGTGAAGCAGACAAAAACAAACAGCCACTCGTTTCAACCTCTCCGCACATACCACCCACTCTCACATACATATACACACACACACACACACACACTCACACACACTCACACACACACACACACACTCACAGAGACCTTGCAGAGCTGAGCACCCACACACTGTGACAGACATGCGCAGTCTCAGCATGAAGCCAGACACACGTATGCAGCACATAGATCCAGACGCAGACCCAGCCTGGCAAAGGCATGCGCATTATACACTCTCACACACACTCTCTCACACACACACTTGCACACACTCACTGTACCACTGTCAAAAGCTCTTTCAAGTGAGGAGGCAGACATTGACATGCCATAAATGGAGATGGAGGGAAGCGAAAGGCGAGGGAAAAAAAGCTGCATACATTAATATGCACACACACACACACACAATAAAAACACACCCACACATGTTTGCTCACACACACACACACACCACACACACACACATTATGTTTGCTCACAGATGCACACACACAAAGCCTTTACAAACAGCTCCCCAAACCCACCACACACACACACTCAAACGAGCACACAGACACACACGTACGCATGCATGCATTCACCCCAAACCCCCCTTTAGGGAGACTGACTCTTCCCTCTTTATCTTGGAATTTCTCATTTAAGGCGGCGGTTTCAAACAAAGGAATAAAAAGATTATTTTTTAAACAAAACATGTGCAAACAGTCTCCTCTATCTCCCCCCTCTTCCTCCCCCCTCCCCCCAATCCTTTTATTCGGTCCTTCCTCCCTCATGCTTCCTCTGTCCTCAGTTATAAACTTGGTAAAGTCTCCACGGGTCGTACCATGTGCTACAGAAAAGAGGGTGGGGTTGCCTCTTTTCTCGTCTCAGGACCAACGTGTCTTTGACCGATAGCCTCGTTATAAAGAAATATATAAAAAAAAACTTGATATACACGTAAATATATATATAAAAAAACGAACAGTAAACATCATTCCTTAAAAGGCCAGGATGTAGAAAGCAGATTTTAGAACACTGGACTACAAAACGGGTTCAGGTCAAGAAAGGTGAGACGACCCCTTCAAAAGGTTCAGTTTGTTTTTGGTTCTTCGTCGGGTGTTTCAGATTTTGGGTAGCGCCGTTTCTGCTTCGTTTAGCTACAGCTGTGTGTGTGTGTGTGTGTGTGTGTGTGTGTGTGTGTGTGTGTGTATGTATGTGTGTGTGTGTATGTGTGTGTGTCAGGTGCCTCGCTGACAATAAGGTGCTTATTCTCATTTAATGAAGGGTAATAACCCCCCCACCAAAAACAGGCCAAATATGCATAAAAAATAGGATTATCAGTGTCTACTTAACAAGATAAAGCTATAATATGTTTCTTTAAAGTGTAAATCAAGATTATCACGCATATAAAAGGTTTTTCGATACGATATGGGGGAATTTCGTAGCCAGTCCTGGCAGATATGACATTATATAGAATTAGATATGTGGATGTTACAGCGGGATTCACTTTCAAATGAAAACTCAACGCGTTCCCTTTTCTTAAACTAAGGAACTTTGACTGCTGAGCAAACACACCTGGTTTGACCTCCAGACACTTTGGATAGTGTGTGTGTCAATCTGCTCTTCTACAATAACACAGGGGGTCTACTTGTTGTACTCCAGAAATAAGGCTCCATGACGTGTAAACAAATCAATATTCCCAAATATCTTTCAAGACTTTCCCAGGGTTTCGAATCGGATTATTTTTGCACTCAAACGGAGACAATGCAACACATTTAGAAAGTTAATGCCACTTAATATTTCCATACAAAAGGAACAATATATGAAGAACCTCCCAAAGGAGTCAGATCAAGTTGAATGTGGTTCCTTTAAAGGGGACCTATCATGCAAAAGTGCATTTTGCATGATAGGTCCCCTTTAAACTAAAATGGCTGTCGTACATAATCAACCTGTCGTGCTAAATTCCATACCATTATTCATTGATTTTAATGTGGGATCTGTGGGATTGATCTTATGATGAAAGACTGTGTGGTCTAACTGAAGTATACAGTAATGAGGATTTGAGTTTTCCAATGTATTGAGGAGCAATCAGTGGCACTAAAGTCAAAATGAGTTCACCTGGAGCTTCTGTATTCGACTGAACAAGAACATCTCTCCGTGTGTGTAGATCCGTTGTGGAGGTCAGTGTTTCTAAAGATCTCCGTCTGTATTCTTGTTTTCTGAACGCTTCACACAAAGTATGAAAGGAGAATAAGACGTCCAGGGTTGTTTCTATGCCGACGTGTGTCTGTGATTAGCTTTATTCAGCAGATCTCTCTTTATAATATCTCACTAAAAGCCGGGGAAATGAACCGTCGATCAGATCCATTCAAAACATTTAAGGTGCCACATGTGACCGACATCATTTAGTGTAATTCCCCTTTAATTCCCATGATGCTCTGGTGTACTGTTGCGGCTGACAGCGCCCAAATGCGTATTAGCGAGTGTGTGTGTGTGTGTGTGTGTGTGTGTGTGTGTGTGTGTGTGTGTGTGTGTGTGTGTGTGTGTGCTCACCGCAGTGATGGTTGAATGAATCGACCAAGCGTGTGTGAAAACACACCGTCTGGCCTCCTCTCTCTCTCTGTGTTCTGCTGCAGCACACACACACACAAAGCTGCATGGCTCACACACACACACTCTCACACTCACACACACACACACACACACACTCTCACACTCTCTCTCACACACATTCAGAGCTGTATTCCTAGCAATGTAGCAATGCCTGAATTAGCACCTTTGTCCATGCCAGGCGAGCACGCATCCCGGCAGCAGAGCCCGAGGAAAGTACTTCTGCTATTATTCAACGGGAAACAGTTCAAATACGAGCTAAGAACAATGCTCCATCATCTCTCTCACACACACACACACAAGTTGTTCCTAAGCTCCAAGGCAGAAACTCGCTTATGGATATTCCTTGACTTTCCTTCAGACTTTTAAAATCAAAACAAAAAAAGGGCGATTGAAAAAGATATCAATTGGATTTCAGCTCGTATTTTTTTCAAATGTTTCGTTGCCTTTTCTTAAATAAGCCCCGCCCCTTCTTCTCTTTCCGATACGTACAAAAGCGTCGATTGTACTCGTACCACAGGAAGTAACACAGTGCATTTATCACGCGCAAAACTCTTTGACAATCATCGGTAACAAGTGTCCTCTCCTTCAGGAGGCTTGGCAAAAACACCCACACATATATAAAACAAGAATTTAAACATCACAAATGTAAACTGCTAATGGTCTTTTTTAACGTTTTAGGGTTTAAAAAAGTGAGTCGAGCTAATATCAGTTTTCCTTTCTGCAACCACGCTCTTTTAGCTGGTAACTCAATTGCCCGGCGTGGGTTAAAAAGGTTATATGGGGTAGTGCGGAGGTCAGGAAGATCATAAACTGTGCCAATATACAAATCAATATTAATTTCACCCTCTGACCTCATCAATCCCGTGCTCTTTAGTGACAAAATAAAGAAAAAACAGATATAAAAACCCCCCCTCTGTACTCACTTAACTTCCACTGACTCCACGCTGCGGTCCGGATTCTTCTCCACGCATACATTCAATATCAAAAAACAACAGTGTTACCGGAGTTTAGGGAAGGAACTGGACTTCCCCGACCCGCCCTCCCCAGGGAATGTCTGATTATGGTAAGAAAAAGGGCCTCAGTGACGGTACACACTTTTAAAAACATAAAAAAATAAAGGGGTAATAACAATCTGGAAAGGTGGCAGAGGGGAGAAAAGGTAAAGGGGGGGTTTACCTCTTCTCTCTGCTACCTTTCTCTAAGTCTTTCCATCTCTCAAGGAAGGAGGGACAACCCAAAGTGATGCATTCTGGGCCGTTTAGAGAGACACACACACACAAAGAAGGGGAAAGCAGAAGCGGGAGAGGTGGAGAAGAAGAAGAAGAAGAATTAAATCTCCCCTAAAAAAAACTAAAATGGCGACCGTAACAACCGCCATTTCCCACTCGTCGTCGTCGTCAGTCTGTCCTCCATCTGTCACTCAAAACAAAGTGCTCCCGTCCCCTCCTCCCACCTGAAGGCTGTCCGCTTGCGTAGCTCCGCCTCCTGCTCCAATGTGATTGGCTGCAGCCGCCGCCGCTGCAGCGACTGCTTCTAAGGAGGCGGGGTCAAAGCCAGGCTCCGCCCCCAGCGCGTCGGCCTCCATCTTCACGCTGTCGGCCAGGAAGGCGGAGTAGGCGTCGCTGTCGGCCATCAGCAGCTTCAGTTTGGGGATCCAGCTCTTTCGCACCACGCGCCGGGCGTTGGTGCACATGTCGGCCGCGATGGCGTTCATCTCGCTCTCCTTGAAGCTCGGAGCGAAGTTCTGGCAGTAGACTGGAGGAAGAGGGGGGGAAAAACAACTCGTAAGATAATGATAAACGAACAGAAAAAGCAAGTGGATAGTGAGGTGTTTTGAAATAGGGCTGCACAGTTTTGGGGACATTTAAACTCAAACTAAAATATATTTTATTTAGACAGATATCTCGCTCTCCTTGAAGCTCGGCACAAAGTTCTGGAGGAATAGTGAGGTGTTTTCAAATAGGGCAGCACATCATGTGTATATTGCTGAAAAGAACTATGAACAGATGGATGTCATTCATGTAAAGATGCAATGTACAATATGCTGTGATAATGTTTGACACTAAATGCCAATAACAAAAAAAAATGTGGTTGAAATATAACTAGGATCTATACTAAAATATATTTTATTTATTCCGGAGAATACATTTTCTAGGCCGGGACATTTCTGCAGCACCTTCATCCTTAATTCAGATATAATAAGGCCTGTAAAACGTATTGCGCGTCCTGCAATTTTAATAATGGAATAATCCTTTTTTCATTTTTCATTACATTTCGGTTAATTGACCATGTAAAAGGTACATTTCAAAGCTGCTAACTTTGCATGCTGACAGCTCAAAAATGTGCCTGAGATGTGTGTGTGTGTGTGCGTGTGTGTGTGCGACTCACATTTGACAGCGTGCAGCACTCTGTTGTCCAGAGGTTTCCGGCTGGGGTCGTTGGTTGAAGAGCGGATGCCGGTTCCACAGCTGTTAGCCAGAGTGCTCCTGAGCAAGGGAAGAATAACAGATAGAAAAAGGTACTTATTTAAAATATTACACAGATTGTTTTTGATACTTCTAAAAACATGCCCTTTCTGTGAGAACCGAGATACACAATTTTGTTCAAAGGCCGGATTTCCAGAGCTCAGCAGGTTGTGAGCAGACATTGATTCAGAGCCGGATGTATTGACTCTCACGGAGGTTCAGTCTATAATTCACTGCAGCGTATATAGTGCTCTCTCTCCACCTCTGCCAACCAGGGGGTTTTCTGTTGGCATGTTTTTTCTGTGCGTTAGTCAGCAGATTTACGGGGAACTCTTTTTCTGGAACTTGGTAGAAGGTTGTATCACGGGTCATAAGGACGAAGATATTACCTTTTGGAGCAGATCAGAGTAACAGGGCCACGACACATATCATGTTTTATTTTTGATAACATTCAGAGAAATGGGGAAAATGTTCTGCATTCATGTGTAAGGGTATAATCAGAACAACCCTTCTATTGGCTAGCGCTCCAACACATTGTACGTGATAGGCTAAGGGGCGGGACATCTCTAAGCGGTTGACCAATCACAACAGAGCCGGCCAGCTAACCAATCAGAGCAGACTGAGCTCTGGTTTCAGACAGAGGGTGAAAAGAGGTGCTGCAGCACAGGAAGCTTTTTGAACATTAAAGCATGGAGACATGTAGAGACACTACATACTGATATACACCTGAACATCAGCAGGAGAGGACTCTTTAAAGTAGAGACACTACATACTGATATACACCTGAACATCAGCAGGAGAGGACTCTTTAAAGTAGAGACACTACATACTGATATACACCTGAACATCAGCAGGAGAGGACTCTTTAAAGTAGAGACACTACATACTGATATACACCTGAACATCAGCAGGAGAGGACTCTTTAAAGTAGAGACACTACATACTGATATACACCTGAACATCAGCAGGAGAGGACTCTTTAAAGTAGAGACACTACATACTGATATACACCTGAACATCAGCAGGAGAGGACTCTTTAAAGTAGAGACACTACATACTGATATATACCTGAACATCAGCAGGAGAGGACTCTTTAAAGTAGGGACACTACATACTGATATACACCTGAACATCAGCAGGAGAGGACTCTTTAAAGTAGAGACACTACATACTGATATACACCTGAACATCAGCAGGAGAGGACTCTTTAAAGTAGAGACACTACATACTAATATACACCTGAACATCAGCAGGAGAGGACTCTTTAAAGTAGAGACACTACATACTGATATATACCTGAACATCAGCAGGAGAGGACTCTTTAAAGTAGGGACACTACATACTGATATACACCTGAACATCAGCAGGAGAGGACTCTTTAAAGTAGAGACACTACATACTGATATACACCTGAACATCAGCAGGAGAGGACTCTTTAAAGTAGAGACACTACATACTGATATACACCTGAACATCAGCGGGAGAGGACTCTTTAAAGTAGAGACACTACATACTGATATACACCTGAACATCAGCGGGAGAGGACTCTTTAAAGTAGAGACACTAGATACTGATATACACCTGAACATCAGCGGGAGAGGACTCTTTAAAGTAGAGACACTACATACTGATATACACCTGAACATCAGCAGGAGAGGACTCTTTAAAGTAGAGACACTACATACTGATATACACCTGAACATCAGCAGGAGAGGACTCTTTAAAGTAGAGACACTACATACTGATATACACCTGAACATCAGCAGGAGAGGACTCTTTAAAGTAGAGACACTACATACTGATATACACCTGAACATCAGCAGGAGAGGACTCTTTAAAGTAGAGACACTACATACTGATATACACCTGAACATCAGCAGGAGAGGACTCTTTAAAGTAGAGACACTACATACTGATATACACCTGAACATCAGCAGGAGAGGACTCTTTAAAGTAGAGACACTACATACTGATATACACCTGAACATCAGCAGGAGAGGACTCTTTAAAGTAGAGACACTACATACTGATATACACCTGAACATCAGCAGGAGAGGACTCTTTAAAGTAGAGACACTACATACTGATATACACCTGAACATCAGCAGGAGAGGACTCTTTAAAGTAGAGACACTACATACTGATATATACCTGAACATCAGCAGGAGAGGACTCTTTAAAGTAGGGACACTACATACTGATATACACCTGAACATCAGCAGGAGAGGACTCTTTAAAGTAGAGACACTACACACTGATATACACCTGAACATCAGCAGGAGAGGACTCTTTAAAGTAGAGACACTACATACTGATATACACCTGAACAACCAATCACATGAATCTCATGTTATTATATAATTACATGTCACACTTTATATGATGAACATTTATGACATTAATGTCTATGGTGCTATTTTATGCAACATTCCATGCTGGCTAAATACTGTCTATGCCTGCTGTCCATTCAAACGAAGTACACTGGATATAAACTCCCCAAACAGGTGTAAACCTACCAGGTTCACCCACTGTCTCTGCCACCTCCCTCCATGCCTGGCTCCTCCGGTTTGTATCCCGGTAGGTGAACAGGGACTGAAAGCACCGGGTGATTCCCTACCGCTACAATGATTTTGTCCTCCATTTTTTGGAACATGAGGAAATGACCTCTATGGCTATGGCTCTCCCAGCATACACGCGGTTTGATTGGCTAGCGCTTGTACTGGCAGATTTGCATAAATGGGATTTGATTGGCTGACGCTTCCGTCGAAGCTTCAAAAGTAGAACATTGCTCTACTTTTGAAGCTTCAACGCACGCCGCCGTGTGTAGGGGCCGTGAAGGATCCATTCTGTTTCCACGTTAGGACTTAAATCTTATTAACGAACCAAAGTCAGAAGAACCAGCCTCCAACTCCAACTTAAGAAAAAGTATAAATACTATTGACTTAAAATACTCCATTAGTAAATAAAAGTCCTGATTTCAAAGCATTACTTATTTAGAAGTACAGAAGCATAATGAGCTAAATGTACTTCACAGTATTATTATATCATGTTTTTATTACCTACACGTACTTTTTAAGCGTCCGTTCATGAACACACCAAAGTCAAAAGGACGACTTCCCAAATCTGAGAATGCACCATTTATTATTTTCTATCCCCCACCCACTGACACACACATACCTGTTACTACACTCTACCCAATATAAGTTGGACTACATGTTGATCACTGACCTGTCGAAGAAGGCGGCCAGCAGGCGTCTCAGCAGCACTTTGTGTCTCGTCCCTGCGCTCACGTGGCAGTTCATCAGCTGAGCGCGGGAGATGAACACCGAGGTGCCGCTCACCAGCTCCAGCTTCTCCGCCGGGTCGCCCTCCTCGTACATCTTGGGGTGGCAGCGGTTCCCGATCTGACTGATGAGTTCTGCGGGGAGCGAGGCCAGATCCTGCCGGGCCCGAGCACCTCTGCCCCCCCGCCCGTTACCGGAGTCAGGGGGTAAGTCTGGGAGAGCCTCCACCCGCTCACCAACCACTGAGGAGGGAAAAGGGGGGATTTTAGGGTTGTTTTTTTACTTACATTCAGAGTTTGTTTTGTTGTTAGATAATAGAATACAATTTACTTACAATTAAGACAAAACATTTAAAAAATAAAAACACATTTCTCAAATGTTAAAGATCAAGAAAATTGGTTCAATGAAAAACCAGAATTGTCAAAATAGTTTATATTTAAAGGTCACCTATCATGCTATTTTTAGGCGATAGCATAGGTCTCAAATATATAAAAAACATGTCTATGAAGTGTTTTGCTCAAAACACCAAACAGATCATTCTAGCCATGCCTCATATCCCTCTATTTCACTTCCTGTTTCAAAAGTGCTGATTTGGGTATAAAGCTTTAAAAAGGAGGGGTCTGAGCTCATGCGGGACCCGGCAGCTACTGTCTAAACTAAATGCTGCCGTGATGAAACGCCATATCATGGATTATCAAGGATTCTTTCTGAAACAGTATGGAGCTCAAAGGCTTTCTCTCTTGCCGGTTATACCACAAGGTGAGTTCCTTTTTATTTCCTGCTTCTTCACACACATGCTCTCCAGTACAGGTTAGCTCTGAGTGTTAGCGATGCTAATGTAAACACCGACCATATTACGTCCAAAACAGTCGGGCATTGTTTCTGATAGCAACTTTCTGATAGGGCCGTGGGTCCACATTTCAGATATTACGTCATATCGGACGCAAATCTGGATCAGCTCCGTTGTTCCCCCGTTTTTAGAGATTTGGGTACGGAGGAAAAGAGAGAGGGTTTTATTTTCTGACGCTGCGCGAGTTCCCTGACACACCGGGGACACATCTTTATGTTTAAAAGACATCAACAAGTGCATTTTGCATGATAGGTCCCCTTTAAATAATGATTATTTTTGCACAGTTGAATTATCATCCATATACCATTATAGCTAATTAAAAGTTATTTACATAAAGTGTTCTGGGTGGAAACTTCCAATTCCCCCAAAAATAACTTTTAGAAACTCACTTAAATTGCGGTTTAGCTCAACTTAAGTTATTGTTATTAATAAATGTGCTAATGACACAAATTGCATCACATCTTCCAGACTTAGCACTTAGCCTCCTACCCAGAAACCTTGTTAACTTTTCCATAACAAACGTCATCCAACAGAAAAAGCCTGCTCTACTTTTAGCCGTGATGCAAGTGAGATAATTCACAAGTGTGTGTAGAAGGCCTCTCTCCTCTCTCCAACTCTGCATCGCGTGCTGCTTCGTCTCCATTCATGCATTAAGATCATTTAGTGCACTGACTAAAGTGTTTTACTCTCACTTTAGTCAGCTGGAATTAGAGATTTTAATCTATGATTCAGTCGCAGGTCAGTGGAGACACGTTTGGATCCAGAGGAAGGTCCTCAGTTCTAAATAATAATACATTGTATTTATATAGCGCTTTTCTCTGACTCAAAGTCGCTTTGCAATATAAAACAGGAGGGTTGGGGGAGTACAAACAAACAAGGACAAACAAAGACAATCTACGGACATGGATTGATTTTAGGCGGGATTTGAAGAGTGTGAGGGACTATGCTCTTTTTTATATTACCATATTTCATTCAATATGTTCCTCAGATAACTTTTTATTTTATTGTATTTTCTCCTCATAGCATTGTGAAGCACCTTGAGATGACGTTTTTAAAGTGTGCTATAAAAATAAAATGTATTATTATTATCCTCCTGAACCTTAAGGGCCCCAAACTCTTTAAAATGCTGTTTGTGCTAAACTACTGGAGCAAAATCTTCTCTCCAACTGAACTGTTGATGAAACATCTGTATAGCCAAACTACTATCTGATCATCCTCTTAATTCAATAAATAA
Organism: Trematomus bernacchii; assembly: GCF_902827165.1. Taxonomy (NCBI): domain Eukaryota; kingdom Metazoa; phylum Chordata; class Actinopteri; order Perciformes; family Nototheniidae; genus Trematomus; species Trematomus bernacchii. The sequence goes on from NW_022987593.1 coordinate 19,798,972, forward strand.
GAATATGGTGAAAATCAGTAACGTTTTTGATTAAATAGCCAATAATAGAGACAATATTGTATTGTATAATGACGACAGGGGTATAGTCACTAGATTGAAAAGCTAGAACAGTTTGTCCTTTTCCCAGTTTACTGTAATGCAGCTTTGAAACCAGGGAAAGGACGTATTCAACATTAAAAAGGCCCTGTTCTGCTGTTTGGGGGTTTTCCCTTTCCTATAGTGTGTTATATAGATTTAAGTGCATGTAAATGGTCTGCAAAGGCTTCAATCCCTTTGTTCCCTTCAGAGTAGGGATGGGTATCGTTTGAAATTTATCGATTCCGGTTCTTATCGATTCCGGTTCTTATCGATTCCCCGTTTCGATTCCAAAATTGTAAAAGAAAGAGGTCAAACGTTTAGATAACAAAAATATCTTTATTCTTTTAAGCTTTAACTGACATTTTTACAAATAAAAAATATACATGCAATACAAATGTATTGCACAATAGCTGTGCTTTATTTTAACTGAGCCTGTGGCAAGCTATTAACAGGCATTACACTGTGCCTTGTCTTTTTCTTTTTTAGTGTAGTGGAGCCTCACTTTAGAGCGTTTACCGCCATCCATCTGTGGTGTTATGAAGTGACTGAGCTCGTGAACTGTCTACGGGAGGAGTCTCGCTGCGGGGAAACTGTGGACCTCTGTCGCCGCAACTTACATGATGCCGTTTAAAAAGCATTAAGGCCGTCAGCGAACCGAGCCGGCCGTCAACGGCCCGCTGACGACCGGCCGTTCTGTGATTCTCCAGAACACCTAGATGGCCAGTCCGCCCTTACCCTGTATTCCACCGGGTCACCGCGGCGCAGACGGACCCGGTGGAATACAGGGTCTACCGCGTTTAGGAACCGTTAAGCAGAACCGAAATTGTGTATTTTGTATGGGTACCCGGTACCCTAGGGCTGTGCAATTAATCGTATTTTAATCGCAATCACGATTTTGGCCTGCCACAATTACGAAAACAACATAATCGAAAAAAACAATTATTTTGCTTTGCTAGGTTGTGACAGTGCAACATATTTGATCTCATTTATTTTGGTCTCATTTATTTGTATTTATCATATTTACATATGTTTAGTAGCTTGTGGAAGTGCGCTCCAAAATATTTGTTGATCTTGTTTATTGGTATTTATTATTTTGATATTATTTATTTAAATGTATCATTTATTTTTGTATTGGTTTTTCAGTTGAATTATACGTTCAGGGTAATCAACAGTTAAAAAGATACTGTTCAAATTATTATTTTTATTTGTTTTAAAGTTCAATAAATGGATGTTTTCAAAGTCAATGAATAATCGTATTTAATAATCGTGATATCAATTATTGACCCAAATAATCGTGATTATGATTTTTGCCATAATCGCACAGCCCTACGGTACCCTGCATTTTCTTATCGTTTCTCATCTGGAACCGAGTTTCGGTTCCCAACCCTACTTCAGAGGGAGTTACTCTTCCACACATCCTCTCCTGAACATCAGCAGGAGAGGACTCTTTAAAGTAGAGACACTACATACTGATATACACCTGAACATCAGCAGGAGAGGACTCTTTAAAGTAGAGACACTACATGCTGATATACACCTGAACATCAGCAGGAGAGGACTCTTTAAAGTAGAGACACTACATACTGATATACACCTGAACATCAGCAGGAGAGGACTCTTTAAAGTAGAGACACTACATACTGATATACACCTGAACATCAGCAGGAGAGGACTCTTTAAAGTAGAGACACTACATACTGATATACACCTGAACATCAGCAGGAGAGGACTCTTTAAAGTAGAGACACTACATACTGATATACACCTGAACATCAGCATGAGAGGACTCTTTAAAGTAGAGACACTACATACTGATATACACCTGAACATCAGCAGGAGAGGACTCTTTAAAGTAGAAATGAACCAGTTCTCACCTGCTGCCCCAGCGTTCAACATGCTGTACATGGTGTACATGTTGCAGATTTGTCGGTACTGTTCTTCGGCGCACTCGTCCACCACGTCGTCCTCTTCCTCGTCTTCATGGTAACTAATTGGCGAGTCGCTGGTGTACACGCTCAGCGTGCCAGGGCTTGTTCCATCGGGGGTCCCGCCGTTTAAGTTATTGTTGTTGTTGTTGTTATGGTTGTTGTGGTTACTGTTGATAACGGCTCCTCCCATTGAAGTGGCAACACCGTTTCCACCCATCATGGCGGCGTTAGCTGTAGGTACGCGCCCAGATGCATCCTGGGTAAAGTTGTTGGAGGAGGAGGACGAGGAGGAGGATGTTGAGTAGCGAGCGTTCTTCCTCATGCCGCCGCCCCCGCCGCTGTCACGGTTACTCCCCTCCCACAGTCGCTTAGCAACAGGGGTGCAGACCACCGAGTAGGGAGAGCCCTCCTGCTGAGAGAGAAACACTGGTTTATTTACCTTTATCTGTAAACAACTCTGAAATAAACAATAACAAACAACGCACTAACAAATGTAAACTATTTTAATACTAAACAATGCAGAGATTAATCTAATGTATGCAGAAACTTCCCAACATTAGCCACCTTTAGCTTAGCGGTGGTGACGTGAAGTCATGTGACCGTGCTGTAGTTCCTTTATAGCCCAACATTAGCCACCTTTAGCTTAGCGGTGGTGACGTGAAGTCATGTGACCGTGCTGTAGTTCCTTTATGGCCCAACGTTAGCTTTTTACTTCAGAAATCGTGGTGTTAATATGTGGAGATTATCATCATAAATTAAATGTTTGTTTGCCACAGAGATTATTTTCTGTTATAATCCAAAAATCACATCAAGAAATCCAATTGACTTTTTGTGGAGGGGTCAGCCTACAAAAGGACGCCATCCCTGCACAACTTCATCAATGCAACACTTTGCTTATTTCAGGATTGTTAGCGACGTCCTACCTGCTGTGGCTGTGGTGTGGAGGCCATCTGTTCTGTCTTCACTTTGGACACCAGAGAGAGGGGAGTGAGACAGGAAGAGGGTCTCACAGCTGAAGGAGCAACGCCTCCTCCCATCGTCTGAGTGACGGGGCTCTGGGGCTCTGATGTGGGGGTCTCTTCGGTGTGGAGACCCTGAGAGTCACAGCTCGGAGAGGACACCTGGAGGGGAAGTTCATTATTTATTCAGCTGAAATTCTTTACCAGTCCATATCTGAGCTTCAATAATCAGGATCCATGTATTTATGATCCTCTCAAGAATGGTCATCACATAACCAGTCATCACATAAATGGAGGAATAATGGTTCTAGTAGGTAATCATACATCCCGTCATGTACAAAATACTGAGTTTTTTTCTCAAAATGTTGGCTTTTTTCTCAAAATCTCAACATGACTTTTTCTCAAAATTTTGACTTTTTCTCAAAATTCTGACTTTTTCTCAAAATTCTGACTTTTTCTCAAAATTCTGACTTTTTCTCAAAATTCTGACTTTTTCTCCAAATTCTTTCTCAAAATCTAAAAATTCTGACTTTCTCAAAATTCTTTCTCAAAATCTCAACATTCGGACTTTTTCTCACAATCTCAACAAATCTGACTTTTTCTGAAAATTCTGACTTTTCCTCAAAATCGCAAAATTCTTACTTTTTCTCAAAATCGCAAAATTCTTACTTTTTCTCAAAATCGCAAAATTCTTAGACTTTTTGAGAAAAGTCTGACTTTTTCTCAAAATCCAGACTTTTTCTGAATACTTAAAATGTTAATAATCACTCGTCACCGGCTTTTTACTGAAAATCTAAAAAATCTGACTTTCTCAAAATTCGGACTCTCTAAAATTCTGTATTTTTCTCAAAATCCTGACTTTTTACTCAAAATCTCAAAATCCTGACTTTTTTTCCAAAATTCTGTCTTTTTCTGAATACTTGAATCACTGGTCCCCGGCTTGAGCTTCAATCTCAGGATCCATGTATTTGTGATCCTCTCAAGAATGGAAGTAGTCATCACACACAGAGCATCAACTAGTTCCTGAACAGTGTCCTTCACATGCTGATATCCAAGAGAGGGAGTTACACAGTCACAAGATGGAGGAATAGAAAGCAGTATTCAATGTTTACTTCAGATTAGCTCCACGTCAGAAATGATCATGCTTGTCATATGTCTATCTCCATAGAGGCTGAATCATCATGTTAATCACATAGCTATCATATGCCTCAAACAGTCCTGCTGCTCTTCTAGGTAATCATACATCCTGTCATGTACACAGCTACAGTTGGGATACCTTTGTTATCATGTTACTCTCACATTGGAATAGTACATTCAGTATTTTCACAACAATATCATTCATGAAAATTCTCATGTACAATTCAAAGGGTTGCTAAAAAATTATCTCAGTATTTAAAGTATAATTGAACTGTGGCTATGTATGTATTATGTACACTTATTTGTATTTTTTTGTTTGGCCTTATGATGGCTAAAATTGGATGACCATTTTAGTTTCCACTTCATATAGCATTGTAAATTGCATGAAATGAGGAGCTGTTTTGTTTTATGTATGTTTGACTGTGTGTGTGTGTGTGTGTGTGTGTGTGTGTGTGTGTGTGTGTGTGTGTGTGTGTGTGTGTGTGTGTGGACCGCAGGAAGCATAGCCAATGTTCATGCTAGCGCTAATGGGTATCCTAATAAAGAATAAGTAATCATAATGAATATATACACAATGCACCATCATCTCGTGTCTTTGCAGGTTTGTAAATGTTATTGTTTTCCATATTCAGCAGGACTGGGATCAACGGAAATGTGTCCGAAGCATTCAGAATGGACACTAGTGCATTAGTAGTGGAGTACTAATATTTGGCATCGAAGATCTTGGTATATTTATAATCTTACACCTATTGTATGATCAGATAGTTCCAGAATTACACTTAATTAAGCAGTCAAATGATCCGTCTGCCCAAAATGTCCTCACTTCCTCATTGAATCCTTCTGTATTTAGACATTTATTAATGAATGCCCCCAAAAATGTTTACGTGAGTTAACAGTGACCTTTGATCATCAAATTACTATCTATTCATCCTTGAGTCCACAAGGACGTTTGTGCAAAACTGAACAAATCCCCTCCAGGTATTCAGGAGAATGCGACGGATATTCGATGCCTCTGGCTAATTTTAGATAATCTATTTTAGGTAAAGCTTCTTCTTATAACACTTGCGGCTTGTTATCTTAAAGAGGACATATTGTTCTCATTCTCAGGTGTATACTATATCAGTATGTAGTGTCTCTACTGGGACATGTCTCCATGCTTTAATGTTCAAAAAAGCTCTTTATTTTTCTCATGCTGCCTGTGCTGCAGCACCTCTTTTCACCCTCTGTCTGAAACCAGAGCCCAGTCACACAGGGATGTAGTCTTTGCAGACCATTTACATGCACTAAAACCTATATAACACATTACAGGAAAGTTGTCCTGCTTTTGTACAAAGGTAAGCTTGTACAAGCTCAACATGTTATATTTTTTACATTAAAAGTATTTTCCCATTGATCGTTGGTGGCTCGCCAAAGAAGCCAAACTCTTAACACATCCTGAGTAAATACTGTAATCTAACGTACTTCACGTAACACACATTTGGTACCACACCACCTCTGTGTCTGGAGTTACTTTTTTAGGAAATCAGCTTTGCTCGTTAATATGTAAATGTGTGCAGCAAGGCAATCCAGACCTAATCAGATCATCTGCTACTATAGAGGGAACCTGTAGTGGCAGCGCGATCCTTTAATTATTTTTCAGTCACAAGAACGTGTCTACAAACACTGACGCCCCCCAATGCCATGCATAATGTCACACATAATGTCACACAACAGGTGCCATGGCAGCAGCTCCCACTTTATTCATGCCTGGATAATTTATTGCAAATTATGCAAAGGACTTTTTACGCATATAGTATCATTCCTATGCATTTTTACTATTTATAAGAGGCCCTATTATGCTGATTTTCAGGTGTATATCAGTATTACGTGTCTCTACTGTGACACGTTTCCATACTCAGTTTACACACACTGCGTCACAGCCACACACACATAATGTCGTTAGAGTAGAAGTTATTCAGCGCGAGTGAAGAAGACTTTCTCAGGGTATATGCAGGAATCCTGAAGTCAAATGTAAGACCTTTGAAGACCTTTTTTAAGACCCTTTCCATACATTTTAAGACCTCATCGCCACGTTGAGTTTTAACCGGTTACATTGGCGACACACTTTACCTCACATTGACTATATACAGTATTGATTGTCCTTCCTCCTTATCTTCCAACCATTTGGACGCAGACTTGCATTTCCCCATAACGATGTTGTTTAACAACCGGCGTAAACGGACCTTCGCGCGCTATCAAGCAGTGAGCGCGCGATGTCCTGTTCAGATGACGTCAAATCCAACGGGATGCCATAAATAAACTACACAGAATCACACCACACACCTACGCAATGATTACATTCAGGCACACTGTAGAATACAACCTCTTTGGACAATTTATATACTTATTGAAAACAAGCTACAAAATGTAATACCTTGGAAAATGCCGTTTAATACTTTTTAATAGCCTTCATTTTCGCTAAATTGATTTATCAACTTTTAATACATTTTAAGACCCCGCGGACACCCTGTTTAAGCTCGCAATTTGTAACACATGCAAGTCCAACATTAACCTTTGAGGAACAACTTTAAAAACAGATAATAATGGACAACAAGAAGGTCTCGTAACTTAGCGCAGTTTAGGAAACATGCAAGTTACCTAATGGTCAATTTTCTTTATTATGAACACAATGACATTTACTTTTGGATTAAAAAAAAAAGGAGAAAAAATGTGATTGCTCTCCGATAGATTCCTTCAAATAAATGGCAGAAAAATTGGAATCGGTCAAGAAATGTGTAATTGGTGCATTTCTATTAAAATCGTTAAATCGTTGTTTATGAATGCTTTAGCATCCATTTTCAATGTAAGAAGAGTAACAACAGTTTGGGAATTGGTGAATCGTTATTTATGCTTGCACTATTTTCTTGGACGACTGTACTTTTCTATGGTTTCAAGTTTCTTGTATGTTGCACTATTGGAGGAGCCTGAGACTTCAGATTTTCATTGGCAACAACCAACCACCCATCAATCATTTGAATCTCTGACATTACACACATGCATTCAACCTTTAATTGCTCGTTTCTGTTTAATTGCTTCATCATCAACTTACCTTGAGGAAAAACTCTGTTCCTTTCTCCATGATCTGTTGTATCTGCAGGAATCCGGCGGTGTACATTAGCAGGAACTGGTCTCCCACGTTCATGCTGAGGCGTCCCGTGTAGCAGAAGGCCAGGATCTGCTGGAAGCTCTGCGGCTGCACAGCAGGGGGCAGCTCCACCACCGAGCTCTTCCCCCCCGCGTTGAACAGGTCCCTGAAGTACGAGCTGCTAGCCGCCAGCACCGCACGGTGGGCCTGAGGGGGGAACACCAGGAGAGAGAGGTCATGAGGGGGAAACACCAGGAGAGAGAGAGGGTCATGAGGGGGAAACACCAGGAGAGAGAGAGGGTCATGAGAGGGAAACACCAGGAGAGAGAGAGGGGTCATGAGAGGGAAACACCAGGAGAGAGAGAGGGGTCATGAGGGGGAAACACCAGGAGAGAGAGAGGGGTCATGAGAGGGAAACACCAGGAGAGAGAGAGGGGTCATGAGAGGGAAACACCAGGAGAGAGAGAGGGGTCATGAGGGGGGAAACACCAGGAGAGAGAGGGGTCATGAGGGGGAAACACCAGGAGAGAGAGAGGGGTCATGAGAGGGAAACACCAGGAGAGAGAGAGAGGGGTCATGAGAGGGAAACACCAGGAGAGAGAGAGGGGTCATGAGAGGGAAACACCAGGAGAGAGGGGTCATGAGAGGGAAACACCAGGAGAGAGAGAGGTCATGAGGGGGAAACACCAGGAGAGAGAGAGGGGTCATGAGAGGGAAACAACAGGAGAGAGAGGGGTCAAGAGAGGGAAACACCAGGAGAGAGAGAGGGGTCATGAGGGGGAAACACCAGGAGAGAGAGAGGTCATGAGGGGGAAACACCAGGAGAGAGAGAGGTCATGAGGGGGAAACACCAGGAGAGAGAGTGGTCATGAGGGGGAAACACCAGGAGAGAGAGTGGTCATGAGGGGGAAACACCAGGAGAGAGAGGGGTCATGAGGGGGGAAACACCAGGAGAGAGAGCAGTCATGAGAGGGAAACACCAGGAGAGAGAGAGAGGGGTCATGAGAGGGAAACACCAGGAGAGAGAGAGGGGTCGTGAGAGGGAAACACCAGGAGAGAGAGAGGGGTCGTGAGAGGGAAACACCAGGAGAGAGAGAGGGGTCATGAGGGGGAAACACCAGGAGAGAGAGGGGTCATGAGGGGGGAAACACCAGGAGAGAGAGAGGTCATGAGGGGGAAAACACCAGGAGAGAGAGAGGGGTCATGAGGGGGAAACACCAGGAGAGAGAGGGGTCATGAGAGGGAAACACCAGGAGAGAGAGGGGTCATGAGGGGGAAACACCAGGAGAGAGAGAGGTCATGAGGGGGAAACACCAGGAGAGAGAGAGGGGTCATGAGGGGGAAACACCAGGAGAGAGAGGGGTCATGAGAGGGAAACACCAGGAGAGAGAGGGGTCATGAGGGGGAAACACCAGGAGAGAGAGAGAGGGGTCATGAGAGGGAAACACCAGGAGAGAGAGGGGTCATGAGGGGGAAACACCCAGGAGAGAGAGAGAGGGGTCATGAGAGGGAAACACCAGGAGAGAGAGAGGTCATGAGGGGGAAACACCAGGAGAGAGAGGGGTCATGAGAGGGAAACACCAGGAGAGAGAGAGGTCATGAGGGGGAAACACCAGGAGAGAGAGAGAGGGGTCGTGAGAGGGAAACACCAGGAGAGAGAGAGGTCATGAGGGGGAAACACCAGGAGAGAGAGAGGGGTCATGAGAGGGAAACACCAGGAGAGAGAGAGAGGTCATGAGAGGGAAACACCAGGAGAGAGAGAGGGGTCATGAGAGGGAAACACCAGGAGAGAGAGAGAGAGGGGTCATGAGAGGGAAACACCAGGAGAGAGAGAGGGGTCATGAGGGGGAAACACCAGGAGAGAGAGAGGGGTCATGAGAGGGAAACACCAGGAGAGAGAGAGGGGTCATGAGGGGGAAACACCAGGAGAGAGAGAGGGTCATGAGGGGGAAACACCAGGAGAGAGAGAGGGGTCATGAGGGGGAAACACCAGGAGAGAGAGAGGTCATGAGAGGGAAACACCAGGAGAGAGAGAGGGGTCATGAGGGGGAAACACCAGGAGAGAGAGAGCAAGGTAAAATCGAACGCTCTGACTACAGTGTTCTTGGTCTTCCCTAATGTACCCTCCCTCCCTAAATCCAAAAAAGACCAGTGTGTCGCCATTTCATTCACGCTGGAATAAAATACTTAATCTTAAAGATGTCCCGCCCCTTATCACGTTTACAATATGTTGGAGCGTTAGCTAATAGAAGTGCGAAGTGTAGTCTATAATGCACTATTTCACTTTTTGTATTTACTTGCACTATTTCTTTTTCAGTTTATCTGTTTTATTGTGTTGCACTGTTGGAGGGGCCTGTGACCTCAGATTGCCATCGTCATAACTACACTGTAGCTATGTACACATGACCAATAAAAGCCTTGAACCTTGAGTCGATAACATGAGCTGATTGGGGTACATGTAAACTCCACAAGCATGTGAGTGTGCAGTTATAATAAAGTGAGAAACCAAAGTTAAGTAGTTATAGTTTTTTTATCATGTCAATTATATCAAACTGCAAACGACTTATTTCCTCATTACAGTAAACTCAAGTCTAAATATCTAATTGTAGCCGTACTGAAACTGTATTGAACGGGCAGAGATGTATCCCCTGTGTGAGAGATGTGGCTTGAGGACTGTGTGACTCTGCTCAGTTTGACCCGGGTCATATTTCCCTCTCCTAACAATAGATTTTCACAAAAATCTTGTCGATATCTTCACCTTGCAGGTTTCACTAAACCTCCTTCAGGGCCAATGAACTATTGATAAAGTAAACCTTTCCCAAGCAGGTTGTTTAAACACAAGGACATATCTGCAAAAACATGAAAGAGGCATTTTTAAAAACGTCTTTCTTTCACAGTTTTGATTCCAAATCGAACTCCTTTACCGTGTTTGAAAAAGTCAATATAAAAAATATTATTTTTACGGCTTCTGCTTTTCAAGCTTTCATTTTATATTTTGAGATAATTTTATAGTTGTTAAGACAATGCTGCTTTTCAGCTTCATATCAGTATGTAGTGTCTCTACTTTAAAGAGTCCTCTCCTGCTGATGTTCAGGTGTATATCAGTATGTAGTGTCTCTACTTTAAAGAGTCCTCTCCTGCTGATGTTCAGGTGTATATCAGTATGTAGTGTCTCTACTTTAAAGAGTCCTCTCCTGCTGATGTTCAGGTGTATATCAGTATGTAGTGTCTCTACTTTAAAGAGTCCTCTCCTGCTGATGTTCAGGTGTATATCAGTATGTAGTGTCTCTACTTTAAAGAGTCCTCTCCTGCTGATGCTCAGGTGTATATCAGTATGTAGTGTCTTTACTTTAAAGAGTCCTCTCCTGCTGATGTTCAGGTGTATATCAGTATGTAGTGTCTCTACTTTAAAGAGTCCTCTCCTGCTGATGTTCAGGTGTATATCAGTATGTAGTGTCTCTACTTTAAAGAGTGCTCTCCTGCTGATGTTCAGGTGTATATCAGTATGTAGTGTCTCTACTTTAAAGAGAGTCTCTTTCCACAGAGAGGACACATGTTGATGTAGAAGAGACATGAAGAAGAGGGGACATGTTGATGTAGAAGAGACATGAAGAAGAGGGGACACATGTTGATGTAGAAGAGACATGAAGAAGAGGGGACACATGTTGATGTAGAAGAGACATGAAGAAGAGGGGACACATGTTGATGTAGAAAAGACATGAAGAAGTGGATTTTGTATAATAGGTGACCTTTAAATAAGCGTTATTACCTTGAAGGCGTGTCCCTTGACGACGACGGAGACATCGCAGTAGAGGCCCTGCAGCCGCTGCTCGTTCAGACACTCCAGGATGTTGTTGCCAAAGTTTGGGATCGCCATCTGTAGCGTCTGAGCCATAACGCTCTGCCCAGCACCACAGGGTCTGCAGGAGGCACAGAGGGGGGGGTTAGAGGACAGGTAACTGTACTGACATCAATCGAAGAAGAGCTGCAACCATAGGTCGACTGACAGGAGAGATAATCACCATGTATGATCATCCCAGTCATTATTTAAGGCAAAAATGGCAGAAAAATACCTTCTCCGCCTCTAGAAAATGTATATTCTCTCTTGAAAATGAGACCTTGTGTCTCAACGAGATTTTACACCAGTATAAATAAAGGCTAAATAAAATAAATTAAAAAAATATTTCCTGCTTTTTTAAAATGATTTAACAGTGAATCAATCAAATCAAATATAATTAGGTAGAGCACAGAGAACCGGATAGAAATTGTTCAGCAAGTAGATTTTCAATGATACGATGATTGGTTATCATACTAGGTGGTTGTCACGGTACTTTTAGGGGAAAAAATTGCAGAAATTGTGTTTTTTCTGCATTATAATTGTATAAAGTTAATATATTTAGGTTTTCACTGACAAATCAACAACTTTAAAGACATCACCTTGGGCTTTTAGAAACTGGGATGGACGTTTTTCACTATTTTCCGACATTTTATGGAACAAACATACCAATGAATCCATACATTCAGGAAAAAGCACTGAAGAAAAACAACATTTTTCAATATGTTTTGCCTGATGCCTTCATTATTTTGCGATACAACCAGTGGCGTTTTCTCCTGGAGGCCAAGGGAAGATTTTAATAAATAAATAAAAACCCTTCGTTTAGTTTCGGTCATTCTTCTTTGCTGTGTGTTGCTGCCGGCCCGTATCTCCCCCATTCTCATTGAGTATTTTACAAAGAGTGAAACAGCGCCCCTCTAGAAGTTATGGTAAAACAGTAGATTGCACTCTGTTGCGAGAGGAGGCCAGCCGAAATTGGCTTCCCTTGGTGAAAAAAATGGAGGGATTGACCAATCAGACGAGGCTCACGTCATGCCCTTGCCAACCTGTGATTGGTCAGAGCCATGCCAAGGGAAGACAGAGGCGGCTGGCTTCCCTTGCCTCACAATCCAATCAAATCGCATCAACTTGGTGGTGCAGTGATGCGTCCTAAAACCCGGAAGTAAGCTGCGCTCGCGTTCCCTCGACAAAAAAGCAATGGGATTTCTCTCCATAGGATTTTGGAAAATAGCTCTAAATAAGGTCTGTGGAAAACGAACCTGTTAGATAAATGCACGTTTTGTTCAGCCGGATAATATCCACATGTCTACCCTACTTTTATCATTTTCGAATCATAAATCTAATCGATAGATAGATAGCGTCACTGCACCACTCTCACCGCCGTTAGAAAGTAGCAAGCAACTGAAGCAAGTCCAATTACTGTATGGAGGGTGGAGATTTAATCAAAAATAAATTGTACTAAACTTCCGCTACAGCAGCAACTAAAAATAAATCTGATGTCAGGCCGATGCCCAAACTGGAGCTGCGTACAGCGAGGAAAAAAGGAGCGAATCGGACGTAAAACGTTAAAGGTCTCCTGATTTAGTTTGTGAATGAATGTAGAGTTTCGGCTGGAGAGTGCGTGCGGACCTGTCGGTTAGAAAGCAGGCGTGTGTAAGTCCTGCATCTGTTTGATACAAATGTGTTTAAAATGATACCGGGCGCTGTAATCACTCATCTGGTTACAGCGTTACATTAGAATTGGCTGTTTAATCAATAATGTAAATGATTGTGAGTGGCAGCCCTAATTAGATAGTAATGAAAAGAGAAGATGTGGCAGGGACGTATCAGGGAAGGTGATAAGGAGCATGAGGAAGGGGTACATGGAGAGGTATCAGAAAAGTGAGGACAGGAGAAGAGGGAAATAGTGAATCATAAAAAGTTATGAGACAAAAATAAAGTTGGAAGAGAAGAACGAGAAGATGTGCAAACAGAGAGAACTGGGAAAGAGGAGAGAGACTTGAAATAAAGAGAAGTTTGATGATGATTAATAAATTAAGTATTTGGTAAACAACTTCCAAATGAAAGAGAATTCTGGGCCACCAGCGACTGTTATATAAGCAACGCCTTTTTAACCTTGTTTCATTACATCTAATTCACAGCTAATGAACTGTTCGCTGGTTCGTGGCCTACTTTGTTATTTTCTCGTTGCGCTCGCAGTCAAAACACCGTCTCTTACATAACTCGTCTTCTTCTTCGGCACCAACAAAGAAGAAGCCTGTGATCAGACGTGGAGGAACTGTCTAAGTTGTGACGGGAAAACAAACAAGGAGTCTGTCTCTGAAAGACTGGAGGCATCACTTTCCAACGGACCCTTTATTTATGTCCATTAATGCACCTTATATACATAGAAGCAGAGAGGGCAAGAGTACACACGTCCTTTACTCAAGTAGAAGTACAGATACTCGTGTTTAAAAATACTCTGGTGAAAGTAGAAGTACTGACTAAACTTCTTTACTCAAGTGAAAGTAAAGAGGGCTTTGAAATGTACTTCAGTAAAAAGTACCCATAACTAGCAGCTGTTTTAAAGAGTACCTGACCTCCCTTTATATTAATAGAACAATAATGTCATTGTTAGCTAATGAATGTTTCCATGCTGAACAACGGCAACATGACAACGTTTTCATTGGTCCCTCTTCTTTAGAGAAGACCAGGAAATGATGGATACACGGATCGTGTTCAAATCAATAGGCACGCAATGACTCTAAATAATAATGATCACGCCACCAAACACACATTCAAACTAAAGGAACCAGCCTGTTTGGGAAATGTGAGAAGTAGAAAGTACAGGTATTTGGGTTCAACATGTAAGAAGTAGAAAGTACAGGTATTTGTGTTCAACATGTAAGAAGTAGAAAGTACAGGTATTTGTGTTCAAAATGTAAGAAGTAGAAAGTACAGGTATTTGTGTTCAACATGTAAGAAGTAGAAAGTACAGGTATTTGTGTTCAAAATGTAAGAAGTAGAAAGTACAGGTATTTGGGTTCAACATGTAAGAAGTAGAAAGTACAGGTATTTGGGTTCAACATGTAAGAAGTAGAAAGTACAGGTATTTGGGTTCAACATGTAAGAAGTAGAAAGTACAGGTATTTGTGTTCAAAATGTAAGAAGTAGAAAGTACAGGTATTTGTGTTCAACATGTAAGAAGTAGAAAGTACAGGTATTTGTGTTCAACATGTAAGAAGTAGAAAGTACAGGTATTTGGGTTCAACATGTAAGAAGTAGAAAGTACAGGTATTTGGGTTCAACATGTAAGAAGTAGAAAGTACAGGTATTTGTGTTCAAAATGTAAGAAGTAGAAAGTACAGGTATTTGTGTTCAACATGTAAGAAGTAGAAAGTACAGGTATTTGTGTTCAACATGTAAGAAGTAGAAAGTACAGGTATTTGGGTTCAACATGTAAGAAGTAGAAAGTACAGGTATTTGGGTTCAACATGTAAGAAGTAGAAAGTACAGGTATTTGGGTTCAACATGTGAGAAGTAGAAAGTACAGGTGTTTGTGTTCAAAATGTAAGAAAAGTAAAAAGTAGTCAGAAAAATAAGTAGTGGAGTAAAGTACTGATACCAGAACAAATGTACTTAAGTACAGTAACAAAATATTTGTACTGCACCACTTCCCACCTCTGCTGATCTGCTTTAATGCTACGTTTGATTGAGTAAACCAACCCAAAATCAAACCACTGATAATAGGAAACTACATGATGGTGATTAGGTTTGTTCGTCCATTGGGAGAAAGACTAGTAAAAGGTCACAGAGAGGTCAGGTCAGTAGAAATAATATTCTTATTTATAACTTTGATCCAACGCTCATTCAAGTACTATCTGAAGTGAAGCATCAGACTAACTTCTTGTCTCTTTTTGTGCAGCGACATCAGGAAACAAACAAAAGCGGCTGATGTCCGGCCCGGTTGCAATCGTCAAAAACAAATGGTATCATCACAGCTATCAAAAATTAACAAATACCAAAATATAAACCGTATTAAGTAGGGATGCCAGAAACTGACCATGATCAAATTCGAAAATCGGACAGCCCTGGCGAATATTAATCGATTATTCGCCCCCCCCCCCCCCCCCCCCCCCACGCGGGAGAGAAAAAAAGTATTTTCGCAGAGCTTGCATTTTACTTCATTTGCACTTGTCAGTTCGAAGTAGTTCCACGAGGAACTCTTCTTTGTTCATCTTTAGTTGTGTTGTTCTCACTGTTCTGTATATCGCCAATAAATCAATCGCACGTGTGACGGAGAAGGGGGGGGGGGGGGGGGGGTCGGTGTGTAGCAGGCTGCGCAGGCTGCAGCAGCAGTCTGCACTCTGCGCAGCCTGCGCTGCTGGCTTCCTCCAAGTTTACAGTAAAACAAACTGGTGGTGTGACCAATGGCCATTTACAATTATTAATACTATTACTATTATTAGCATTAGTCTATATTTTGGTTGAAACTAAGCCAGGAAAAAAAAGAAAAACATGAATAATAATAAAAAAATATATAAATAAAATCGAATCGAACCTTCATGCCGATCTAGATCCCTCCGCTTCGCGTCGGGCTCCTGATCAGCCTGTCGGTGTTCTTTTCCCCATAATGACCCCGTCGCTGCACATTATTCCTTACATAGACCATATCATTTCAACTCTATGCACCACAATGTTACTGATCCGGCCACAACAAGAACACTTTGCTAAACCATGTCACAATAACACGAAATGTGTGTTAAACAGCTGAAATCACTCCCTTCAATGCAAAGGCTTAAACACTTTAGTTTGCACTTGAATACCCCAAGTGATGATGAAAAACTGTGTGAGAAACCATGTATCCATCACACTGATCTGCATGAAAACAGCAAGTCAGAAACAACTGGAACTTTAAGAGATCCATCCTCAAGTATTTCACGACTCATTGTGGTAGAAATCCGATTTAGTAATTGATAGGTAGCGTCAACAAAATTGTGAATTACGAGTCAGACAAAAAAGTGCAATGACTAATGCTGAGTAAAATATATTTCTGTGTTGGCCGGCACTTTTTTTGGCTGTTCAGCAAAGTAACAGAGACCCACTGATCCCTGATCCGGCTTACGGCCGTGAACTGCTTCCCCTCGGAGGAAATATAACACCAATTCATCCCAAAGTGTAACGAAAACAGTTGAGACTCTTGTTGACAAGCTGTGCATATCGCAGGGTTAACTTTGTTAGAGCTCACTGATCGGCTGACTGTCAAACTGTCTTCAGCCTTCCTTTGAAATAGGAAGTAATTAGAACAGTCTGCACTAAACCTAAAATACATTTAATTTAAACTGACTACTACAAATCACCTTTACACCGTTGGCCATGCCTATAGGAGCAATATGGGGTTCAGCATCTTGCACAAAAACACTTCCACATGTTGGCTGCATTGACTAAGCGTCCAAACATCAAACGTCAAACTGGTAGACGACCATTTACCCCCACCATTTATGACCATTTGGTAGAAGTAGATCCCCAAAAAACGTCCAGGTTCAACTTGGATGTTTGTTAGAATTGGACAGGGTAGACCTCACTGATTGGCTGACTGTCGAACTGTCTTCAGTCTGCACCAAACCTAAAATACATTTAATTTGGGCTGGCTCCGGCCTATATAGCTGAACTCCTCCAGCGCTACACCCCAGCCAGAGCTTTAAGGTCTGCTGACCAGCTGTTGCTGGTAGTGCCCAAGACCAGGCTCAAAACCCGAGGGCACCGAGCCTTCGCAGCAGCTGGCCCTAGGCTCTGGAACACTCTGCCCCTCCATGTGAGGTCGGCCCAGACCCTAGGGGTTTTTAAATCCACTCTTAAGACACACTTCTTCTCCCTGGCCTTTTAGTCAGAGCGGAGCACGACTCCTGACTTTAACCCTGTGTTTTTTTTTTTTAAATATCTGTTGTAATTTATTGTCTTTTATTGTGATTATAGAAATGTGTTTTTATGTGATTGTAGTTATTACATGTACAGAACTTTGGCCCGACCAAAAATCGCTTTTAAATGTGCTTTATAAATAAACCTTGATTTGATTTGATTTAATTTAAAGTGACTATTACAAATCCCCTTTCAACCGTTGGCCATGCCTATAGGAGCAATATGGGGTTCAATATCTTGCACAAGAACACTTCAAGATGTTGACTGCATTGACTAAGGATCCAACCAACAAATGTCCAATTGGTAGACGACCATTTACCCCTTAATTGGTAGAAGTAGACCCCCAAAAAACTATTTGAGGTTTTTTTTTCGTTTTTTTGGGTGGCCTAATGGATAGTGAGGTGGGCTGATGATCGGAAGGTTGCAAGTTCAAATCCCGCCTGGAACACCACCACTAGTGTGCCCTTGAGTAAGGCACTTAGCCCTCAGTTACTCCAGGGAGAATGTCCCTGTAATTGGTCATTGTAAGTCGCTTTGGAATAAGGCGTCTGCTAAATGCCTACATTGTAAATTATATTGTTGGGAGAATAAACCCCACAGATCCTCAACTCCGGTATGTCTCACTCATTAACAACGCAGCACAGAGCAACAAGAACGTTGTCTAAAGTAGCCATGAACTTGCATGTATTTTATTATTTGAGGGGGGGTGGATGCGTGGGCCACCCGAATAGGTTAAGGGGCCTTTGGCTTTTCTTGCCGGGGGGGGGGTGCGGTGCGGTGCGGTGCCCCCACAATTAGAATCAAATGATGTGGGAAACACTGCCCCTATTCTCATTTAATTTAAAAATATATAGTTTTTTTGTATTAAAACCAAATCTGTAGAATATGGTTTGTAAAAGTGGGGCAACTCTGCAGCACCACAACATGAAAATGGTATGTGCACACACACACTGCACTTTGCATTAACCGAATGCTAAACTGCTATATTGCTAACTCCTAGAACTATTATATTGCGATTTAGATAACATTTAATTAAAGTTCCAGCCCTAATCTGTAGTTAGATTTTTCGTTTAAATTCAAACTCCTGTATTTGACCAACAATAAAAACATAGTGGTTGTACTGGGAATCTTCCAGGTGTGAATATAAGAGAGCAAACCTTCCCTAGTTGACGATAAATACAGATTTAAAAAAAAGTGCAACGCCTACATAAGGGCAGCGCTGAGAATAAAAGAGTCATCAACATTTCATCATAATTAATTGTTGCGTTTATAGCATCTCGTTAATTTTGATAGATATCTGCATAGTTAGTAGGGCAGTGGGTTATAAGGGAGAGTAAGTCATGAGTATTTAAAGTCCTAAAGCTAAACATTAATTAAAACATTTTTTTTGAATATACACAATTCTGGATGAGCTTCACAATGAAGGCTAAAATCTTTGGTTATCAGAACATTTGGGTGTTTTTCAGTTGAAATATGATAAATATTCTAATATTATTATTATAAGTACTAATTCTGTAAACTGTATTCACAATATTATCATGCTTAATGAATTGGGCAGCCAATTTCTGGACTGAAAAACAATTAGGATTGCTTATTGGACTGGAATCACTTTGGACAATTTGATCTGAATAACATTGGCTTTTTCTCAAAACACAATTAGCGGCCGAGTGTATAAATCAGTTTTTTTTTTTTACTACTTATTTTGTTGAAATCAATGATGTTTGGACATAAACTTCCTCGCCACTGTGTCGATGTAAAGAAATCCATATATACTGTATATATTACATTAACGTAATTAATGTTCAGCTAAAGTGGCTCTGAATGCTATTTCTTTGGAACATATCCAGAATGTGTTATTAACATTACTCCAACTTCAATCAGTATATCATTATCATAATGGTCAGGTGGATTTTTGTCTTATTAAAACAGGTTGCCGTACTTAAGACTGATAATAAAGCAGCAGTAATAAGATTCATAGCTGCAGGATTTGACCTCTGCACTGGCTAGGAAACTAAGGTACTAAAAAATGCATGATTAAGACTCTCTGCTCCCTTAAATCTGGCCTCAAGCGAGCATTTAAACACACAACATGTCCCAGTGGAGCTTCTCAGCGCCCAATCACAGATGCCTGTGGTTTTTTCCAGGTGTAAAATATGTGCAATCATATGAATAATAAGCAGGCAATTGCTAGGACAAAGCATGCATGTGAAATACATCTTCCCACAATACATCTTCCCACAATAAGCAAAATTCAAAAAGCAGCAGCACTGGTGATGACGTGTTGAGTTGCTCAGGGGTATTTTTGTAGCTTTACCCTTTCCTTTTCACCCGGGAGAAAGGCCGGCCTGATCTGATGTCAACACACTGGAGATGTCAACCAAGGACATCCTACCAGCCACCTTTCCCTCATTACAGGTCAGCGAGGTCACAACAGCTTCCAGGAAACATAAAGGGGAGTTTATTCACACCACTTGACCCTTGCCCCCCAGTCCCCATGTGCCCCATTAAACACTCTCCCCTAAATCTGTCTGTGTGTGTGTGCTGTCTGCGACCTTAGAAGTTCAAATCCAGTGCCATAAACACTTTACTTCATGCAGACTAACTCCATTGCTCCAGCTAACAGCCATTTACAATAACTCAATCAATGCAGTCTGCTTTGCTGGCATACAATCAATAACAACTACTTGAATCCTCAAACATGTGATATCAACATCAATCACAACCTCAGTTTCCTGGTTTCGGGAGGTTAAAGGTGGCCTGTTAGCAAGTAGCAAGCTAAAGCTAAGGCTAACACTGGCATGAGTTGATACACTTATGTATATTTAATCCACAAAAACGCCGTTAAATAAAGTTTTACACATGCCAGCCTTAAGTGAACTCTCCCTTTAAGACATTTAAGGCTGAATATGATATTTGCCGACACATGCATGCACCCAAAAGTGGCTACATCGTAGCCTCCCATGAGCTCGACTACAGCTACAAACTTGCAGAATAATTATTTATCCACATTAATTATACATTAATTAATCTCACATGAAAAGACTAGAGATGTCTCGCCGGTAGTCGCCTCGGGAAAAGAGGGAAAGAGCAGCGGGGAAAGAGGGCGGTCACAGCGGGCAGACAGTGCTCGGTGCCCCGCCGTGCCAGCCTCGATGCCCGGTAGGATTTGGGAGTCCCGGGCCGGTGAGGGAGGGAGGGAAGGAGGGGGGCGGCGGAAAAGGGACAACAAGAAACCTCTTTCTGGCGTGCCAACCCCGTAGTCAACTCCTCTTAAAACACGCACATCGTCCGAGTTACCAGGGTCACCAAAATAGACGTGGGGATAAAATATGTAGCGCCTCTTTCCGCGATGTGGTGTCCGTTTTTAGACCGAGTTCCCTTCCTCCTGCTCCGGACGAATGGCAGCCACCGAGTCGGGACACGCGTTGTGGGTTCCCCCCTCTCTCCAAAATGTCGCTTATGCAAATAAATTATTAATTCAATCTCCAAATAATGGGATTTTAGGGGAGCCACTTGAACATTTACGCGTGGTATTTATTTAGTTTTCCAGTGGGGTCTACAGCGGAGGGACAGCGATACTGTACTCCATCTTTAGCCGACATCAACAGGTCATCCCGGGACACAAATGCGCTGCAACTGTGGGCGAGACGGACGGATGGATCCGGCATGGCGAGAGGGGAGAGGAGGGGGAAAGGGAAGGAAAGTAAAGGGGGCTGGCTATAACAAATCTTAACCCGTGTAACGACAAGACACTGGAGGAGATGCACATTTAGCATGGAAACCTGCACCCACGTCCCCAAAAAATCCTAAGTTTTTTCCTTTTTAAAGAAAGTTCAGGAATGCAGGAGACACTTACCGAGGGGAAAAAGGAGGGGGACAGCCCCCGGGGACAAATGAGTGAAGTCGGTGAAGTGGTTAAAGTTTGTCCTCATGAGCCCATCCCCCATAGCACACAACTTTACCACCCCATCCTCTTAAAAAAAAACAATAAAATAACAATGGCTTCAACACACCATGCACTGCAGGGAAACACACCACCCCTCTATCCAAAATCACCCAGCCGAATTTAAGATGCATGCACGGGGCTCGGATAAACTGAGCGACCCATCTCACCAGAACATTTGTCCTCGGTGACCCGCCGTGCTCAACTCACCCTCGGCTGTATTCCGGCTGGAGAGTGATTCAATGGAGGGCAGAATAATACCAAATAAGCGGTGTAGTGTGTCCCTCCGCTCCGCTACAGGCAGCCGTTCATTGTGACTGTAAAGCTCTGAACCAGCAGCCGGAGGAGCATGCACGCAATTCATGCACACACACTCACACACATGCAGGCGAGAAGGAGAGCGCAGAGCCATCGAGGAGGTGGAGGGGGGGACGCATAGGATTTGGATTTTTTTTTGTTAACTCTCCCAGGGGATGCAGACTGATCGCAGAGAAACCGATTGGCTAGACAGACAGGTAGACAGACAGGTGGAGGGGGGGGGGACCCTGCACTGTCTCATGACTTCTGCCAGTGCTGCAACCTACACCCTACACCTTACTGTGATCTGTCACTGATAGTGTGTTGATTGAGAGGTGAACTGGACTGCTTCCAATCAAATGGGATAATCAGAAATGGACATTTTTCCATACAAATACCAACTATAGTGAACAATGCCAATTAGTAGCATGGCTAAAGGGAAATATGCTGCTTTCTTTAGCACAGAAACTTGGTGGTATAAAGAAGATTTCTTTTTCAGAGAAAGTTAACTTTTGTGCACGTGGGAATATTGTTTTTGTCCAGTCATAACAAAGGTGACGAAACTGAAATCAATGATTTTTTTTTTCGATTTTTTTTTTTGGTTTGGCTATACCTTTTTATTTTCCTATTTTATTTATTTTGAAACCATTCCATACTTGGGTCTAAAAAAAATGGTATGGTATTTATTTATAATTGAATTATAACTATGAGCCAAATGTATATATTTAGTTTCATTTTGAATCTATTCTAAAAGCAGCCTGCAATTATTTAATTAGATTTTTTATTAAATTGTATTTTATGAATATATATTACATTTTTTTTTTTTAAACATTTGAGGCTGGCAATCATATTTTATTTTATTATATTATATTTTATATACATTTTTTTAAATGAGTATGTATTCATTTATTTCGACTCCATCCTTTAACAGTCTCACAATCACATCCTTGTCTATATCTAATGTTACACGTAATGCAATCAATGTAATCAGATGACATTAGAGACAGGATCTGATTACACAGCCCCTCTGCAGGTAGACAGGCAGCGTCCCCAGCCGACCCTTCTGTCTGAGCCCCACCCACCATGATCCACCCCTCATCCACCCCCTCTACCCTCTCCACTCACCGGGGCTGTCCTCTCCCTTCGGGCGGCGGAACACAACCGTCTCCCTCCTGACTGACGGATCAAATCCCGTCCGATTTACGGTGTGTTTTCTCGGCTAGACTCCGGGCAGGTGAGCCCTTCCTCCTCCGGGGCCTGGAGGCGCTGCTCAGTGAATACTAAGCGGGATGAGACTGCATCAGACTCGGCTCTCACTGCTCGGCTCTCAGTCTCTCCCTCCCTGTCATGCCAAATGCTATTAACTCTATAATTCTCCTGTGTCAGATGTATAGCTGCACGCTCTCTGGGCATTCATTGTCACAGCGCCCCCATCCAGATGTTCAGCATTTACCAGAGAGAGAGAGAGAGAGAGAGAGAGAGAGAGGCATTGTGTTTCTATTAAATAACACAGCAGTTAACATTTACACCATATTCTAGTGTTGTTATTTTGATACGTTATGATGCTGTGGGACGAATACATGTATTTGTGAGGCACTGGAAGAAGATTTCAAGTGATACAAATGTAACATCAGTCAGGATTGTATGCATACAAAGGGTCACATGTCCCCCAACATTCACACCACCAACCTCCAATCATGTTTAGGTTACTGTTCATATTCGTTAACATTTAAGTTGAAATGCAGTTACATGAGTACTCGTACAGTTCAGAACAGTACAGAGGAGCACATTGTGTTTCTCCCACTGTCATGAATGTGCTGTTTTATGGGGAAATGGAAACTATTAAACAACACAGCGTGGGTGATGACGGTGAATGTGAAATACTTGGATGTATATTGCTTTTCAGTGTAGGATCATGCATATTTATTTGAGAGGCAGTGGAAGAACATAAAGCACTACTATTTTTTAGAGATCAGGAGTCCTACGATCTCCACACCACAACCCTTACATACTTTTTTTGCAATCACATTTGACTTCTTTCTGTAAATATTCAATTATTCCCGGACATGCAGTCGAAATGTGGCAGAAATACAATTCTGAAGTGTCTGTTTTATGATTATTTTGCTGTCATAATCTACATGTAACCACACTTAGGGACGAGTTTATAAACCGATGAGCTCTAATTGTAGTTAGTTCTCAATGTTAATTGGAAGTGGACTACGATAAGCGTAGTTTTTATAAGCAAAATGATAAATGAATACCAAAAGTAGTACTTATTATGCAGGTTAAAGATTGGCTGTTGATGTAAATGTATTGGTATTTATTGTCAGCATCATTTTAATGTAGCAGATCAAACATCAGAAATCAATTTATTGTCACAGCGCCCCCTCCAGATGTTTAGTCTGAATACAGAACATTGTGTTTCTCCCACTGTCATGCATGTGCTGTTTTATGGGGAAATGGAAACTGTTAAATAACACAGCGTGGGTGATGGTGACAGTGAATGTGAGATACTTGGATGCATATTGCTTTTCAGCGTAGGCTAGATCATGCATTTATGCATTTTCAAGACAGAGAAGAAGTATTCTGATGCATACAACCTTAATATCAGCCAGGATTTTATACACAGAGATTGCAAGTCCCACTAATATCCGCACCTCAACTCTCTTTTCAATCATTGTTTTTTTAAACAAATATTTTAGGTGAATATTCTGAAAAATACTGTTTTAGGCATGCACCTCAAGGGGGCCTTACTGTGTCTCATTTGAACACACTGAACTTAAAATACCAGCATTTTATTAATTTAGATGTAGTTCCTAATGCTAGGTTTCATTATCGCAAACATTTATTTTCACACAAACCTGCTAATTACTAATTAAACTGCCCCAAAAAATGAAGGGGAAGTTGAGAATATAGTATTATATTTGCAACTCAAATGTGGTGGAATAGAAGTTGCATAAAGTCAAGTTGAATACAAATACAAAACTGTAAAAAACCTGACTATATGACACCTATTTCACACAGCAGGTGTTAAAATCCTATAAGCTGCTGCTCCCCTATTGACCTCTCCATCTCTGCCATTCCCTCTACAATGTGTACTCTTTTTCTATCTTAAAACACCTGGCCTCGTATCTGCAATGTGGTTATTTAATTAAATATAACAAGTGAAGATTATCTAACATATAAAACCTACATTTACGTTACTTTCCCCCCATTTCAGCCGGAGCTGCTGACCTGCTTTGACCTGATTTGATCACATCATGAGTTGTTTTGGTTAATCCAACAATGGCTATGTTTAGCCTCGTCGTTCGCATGCTTCACGAACTCCAGGCAGCGTGAGATTACATTAGATTATTCATGAGGCCTGATGTGTTCACATGTGCATCGAGCCTCTCTTTCCTGTCCTTACATTACACCGTTCACTCTGTCGCGGGGGAAGAAGAAGGGCTTTTTAATAGAAGTGTTTTCTTTGCTGAAGTCAGGTGAGATTACCAAGAGAAATGCTCAATTAACACATGAGGAATTTCATACAAAGTGTCACATTATAGCAGAGAATATTGAGGTAATTGTACTTGAGTCTTTGTACTTCTACCCCACTACAATTCAGAGGTAAACTGTGTACTTTTACTCCACTACAGTTCAGAGATACATGGTGTACCTGTCCTCCACTACATGTATTTAATCCCTTTAGTTACTTCACAGATGTGGATGAATGATGTGAAATATAACCAAGTGTTAAATCAGACTTTAGTTCCACCTGGAGTAAATCCACAAGCTACCCTGCAGTATACAAAGTCATTCAAACTAGCTGCACCTTTACCAGCTTTGAGAACACTTTCATGATCAATCATTATAAAACATATCAGATATATTATTCTGAAATGGACCAATCTGCACAATCACTACTTTTACTGTCGCTACTTTCACTATATTTTGATGATGATACTTTTCTACTTGAGGAACATTTTGAATGCAGGACTTTTACTGTGACAGAGTATTCCTACACTCTGGTACTTTTACTTTTACTCAAGTACAATATCAGAGTACTTCTACTTTTACTTAAGTACAAGATCTGAGTACTTCTACTTTTACTCAAGAACAAGATCTGAGTACTTCTACTTTTACTCAAGTACAATATCTGAGTACTTCTACTTTTACTGTAACCGAGTATTCCTACACTGGTACTTCTACTTTTACCCAAGTACAAGATCTGAGTACTTCTACTTTTACTCAAGTACAAGATCTGAGTACTTCTACTTTTACTCAAGTACAAGATCTGAGTAGTTCTACTTTACTGAAGTACAATATCTGAGTACTTCTACCACCTCTGCATTATAGTAGCACTATTAAAAACATTATGAATAAAAAGGCAATCAAAACTAGTTGCGTATTTAACAAATAGATATATATATATATATTTTAAAGCACATTTGTATTACTTTATATGTCTACAAAATATATGATGTTGATATATGTCCTTGAAAAAAAAGAAGAAAGAAATTAGAAGATTTTTCCCCTTCCTTCGCTTTTCCTGGCCGCACAGGCTTCCGTAGAGACGCTCCAAAACATGGCGACCTCCATGTGCTAACGTGAGAGGAAGCAGGAGTGTACACTGAAGCGGCGAGGAAACAGAAACCTCTCTGTTCATTTATATAACTTTAACATCATAAACACACCGGAAACATTAGAAGAGCAGTGTCCGCGTGCAGGGAGGCGTCACAGGTAAATCTGTTTATAAGGGTTAGCATCGTTAGCAAAGGAGCTAATAACTTGGTGAGAAGTAACATCATTTATTTATGGGTTAACAATACAGAAAATGTGTTTTTCTCTTAGTCATAAATGTGTTCACTCCACATGTTGTTGTTGTGTTAAAAGACAAGGAGCGAAGGCTCCAGATTACTCACATTAGTCTCATATATTCACTTCGTTTACTACACTGCTGCTAGCTGTCATTCATAGTTAGTTGAGTAATTCCTCTCTAAATAATAAATATATCATGTGTTTCTTGGTTAAAAATGTAAAAGCTTTCTTTCATTGAGCCATACACGTTGTCACTCCACATGGTATTGATGTTGTTCAGATATAAGCAGCTGAAGCTACAGAGTACACACATTAGCTTCATGTATTCCCCTTAGTGCCTGATGATTGTTGTTATTAACAGTCCTCACTAAATAATCCCTCAAATCTAAACTATTCTCATGTTAGTCATCTGAAGATGGCTGTTGCGTTTTGATATCAATGTGAATTTAAGGTTTGATGGGGTTTATTTTGTCTGTCTGTCTGTCTGTCTCTCTATCTGTCTGTCTGTCTGTCTGTCTGTCTCTATCTCCATCTGTCTGTCTGTCTGTCTCTCTATCTGTCTGTCTCTATCTCTGTCCGTCTGTCTGTCTCTCTCTATCTCTCTCTCTCCATCTGTCTGGCTTGTCTGTCTGTCTGTCTGTCTGTCCATCTGTCTGTCTGTCTTGTCTGTCTGTCTATCTATCTCTCTCTCTGTCTGTCTGTCTGTCTGTCTATCTATCTCTCTCCGTCTGTCTGTCTGTCTCTCTCTCACCTATCTATCTATCTATCTATCTATCTATCTATCTATCTATCTATCTATCTATCTATCTATCTATCTATCTATCTATCTATCTATCTATCTATCTCCTACTCAGTCAATTATAAGTCATTATAACAGTAATCAAGTAAAACCTCACTAAATTATTTAATTCTTAAAAGGGAAAATGTTCTCCGAGTAATCTGAAGATCTCTGCTTTACTGTCAATGCATTTTGTTGTATGGATGACTTAGATCAAGTAAATCATCGCTTAATAATTCATCTTTCTTTATCATATTTATTCACATTATCTACAAATACCAACAACACTTGATATTAATGATGTCTTAAGTGTCTGTATTATAATGTATATACTTAAACCTGATCTATAAGGTTCAAAGTGTAAATACTGTCAGATATATTTACATTATACTTTCAATAACACTCCGCTTTACGACTTCTTTTGCACTTACTGCTTTTAAAATGACCGTATACTAATCTAGAAGTAGCTGGTACTGCATTATTACTACTTTTACATAAGTGCAATATCTAAGTAGTGGTTGCAAACTCTTAAAAACCTTTAAATTAACCTCTCTTTGTGTCCTCTTCTCTCCCAGGTGTCGCACCTTGATGCTGACGGCTTGTCTTCTCCGCCTCATCATCTCCCATCATCCTCTCTGCTCGCTCCCAGCCACACAGACGTTTCCCTGGACCTTCAGAAGCAGAGGCCTGAGCTCCATGGATCCTCTGAACCCTTCCTCTGAGGTTCCCCCTCCCACAGCGGCTGAATGTGGGGGAGCAGCAGCAGCGGCAGAGGAGGAGGAGGAGGAGGAGGAGGAGGAGAAGACGCCTCCTATTGGACTCTTACCTGGGGAGACGGTGGTGAAGGAGGGCAAGGCGGCCATATTGTTCCCCAGCGCTAACGAGGTGTTCTACAACCCGGTGCAGGAGTTCAACAGAGATCTGACGTAAGAATACACATCGGCTGCTTTGGATTTTATTATTAAGAAAACACAAATACACAACTCGACAGACATGGGTCTCCTTGGGTTTATAAAGTACAGTTGAGATATCTTTAAACTTCTAATCACTTGTCACACAAATTAGGTCGTTCTCTCACCCAATTTTGCCTGTTTAAAGGTCACCTATCATGCTATCTTTAGGCAATAGCATAGGTCTCAGATACAAATATATAAAAAACATGTCTATGAAGTGTTTTGCTCAAAACACCAAACAGATCATTCTAGCCATGCCTCATATCCCTCTATTTCACTTCCTGTTTCAAAAGTGCTAATTTGGGGTATAAAGCTTTAAAAAGGAGGGGTCTGAGCTCATGCGGGACCCGGCAGCTACTGTCTAAACTAAATTCTGCCGTGATGAAACGCCATATCATGATTATCAAGGATTGTTTCTGAAACAGTATGGAGCTCAAAGGCTTTCTCTCTTGCCGGTTATACCACAAGGTGAGTTCCTTTTTATTTCCTGCTTCTTCACACACATGCTCTCCAGTACAGGTTAGCTCTGAGTGTTAGCGATGCTAATGTAAACACCGACCATATTACGTCCAAAACAGTCGGGCATTGTTTCTGATAGCAACGTTTCTGATAGGGTCGTGGGTCCACATTTCAGATATTACGTCATATCGGACGCAAATCTGGATCAGCTCCGTTGTAGCCCCGTTTTTAGAGATTTGGGTACGGAGGAAAAGAGAGAGGGTTTTATTTTCTGACGCTGCGTGAGTTCCCTGACACACCAGGGACACATGTTGATGTATAAAAGACATCAAAAAGTGCATTTAGCATGATAGGTCCCCTTTAAGTCACAGATTTAAAGAAAAAACATGTACATTTAGTTCATAAGAAGGGGCACAATCCTAAAGCCTTATTTAACTATGAATTTCAGTATATCTTTGCATATCAAAGCCTCACTGATTGCTATTTTTTTCACTGGATTGGGTTTAAATGTGTACTGAACATCCAAGAAACCCCAGGGATTCAACAATTACACAACAATAACCAACATGTCTTTTACTAGTGTACATATGATCATAATAGCGTTTCACTACACCTATCTACGTCAAGTTTTCTCAAAGCAGTCGCCCTCTCAAACTCAAGAAGCCACACAATGATGTCTTGATTGTGAAACTCGAAAGATTCACCGTTGCCCGATATTTTGATGAAAGTCAATGTCATGCATATTTAATCAGCTCTGTTTTTCAACACGTTATGATATATGCAGTCATACTTGCCAACCCTCCCGATTTTCGCGGGAGACTCCCGATTTCATTGCCCTCTCCCTGTTTCCTCCCGGGGTCATATTTCTCCCGCATTTCTGACAAAATCAGATTTACTCACGACTGTTTCCACTCGGACTTTAATACAGCTACACCATTGTTTGGTTTCCATGGTAACTGAAGGTCTGAGAGGGTGTTCAGCAGGATGAGGAAGATAGTCACAGAAAACAGAACAAGAATGGACAACTCTACCCTCTGCTCACTCCTTTCCAACCCCACACATATGCTCCTGGCACCTACAACTACAATAAGCATGTGTAGATGTTCTTGTGTCGTCCCCCCCCCCCCCCCCCCCGCCCACGCGGTGGTTTTGAAATGCTCCCGATTTCTGAGGTCTCAAGGTTAATAATAATAATAATAATAATAGCTTGCATTTATATAGCGCCTTTCAAGGGACCCAAGGCCGCTGTACAGTAATAGGGCAAAAACAAACATAACTAAACAAAAGTCAAACAGACCAAACAACAGATCGATTAGCGGCCGAAAGCCTTGGCAAACAGATGGGTCTTGAGGGCCCTTTTGAAGGCGTCGAGTGTGGGGATGTTGCGAATCTCCGCAGGGAGAGCGTTCCAGAGGGTGGGGGCTGCCACACTGAAGGCTCTGTCTCCGAAGGTTCGCAGTTTGGTGCGGTGGGTGGTGAGCAGGCCAGAGTCTGAAGACCGCAGGTTCCGGGGTGGGGCATGTGGGTGAAGGATGTCCGATAGGTACTGGGGGGCAAGGGCATGGAGGGACTTGTAGGTGAGGAGGAGTACTTTGTATGATATACGGGACTTGACCGGCAACCAGTGTAGGTGGATGAGGGTGGGAGTGATGTGCTGCCACGGCTTTGTGTGCGTGAGTACCCTAGCAGCACAGTTTTGGACATACTGGAGCCTGTCCAGGTTTTTTTTGGGAACCCCGAACAGGACACCATTGCAGTAGTCCAAGCGGGTGGTGACAAATGCATGTATTAGGGTTTCAGCAACCGACTCCGAAAGTGACGGTCGGAGTCTGGCAATGTTCCTCAGGTGGAAAAAGGCCGATTTGGTCACAGATTTGACGTGGGAAAGGGTGGAGTCAAGGATGACACCCAGGTTGCGGGCTTCAGGAGATGGGGAGATGGAGCAGCCGTCGACCTCGAGGATGAAGTCACCAACCTTCTGGAGCAGGGCCTTGGGTGCCACAACCATGAGCTCTGTTTTCTTGCTGTTTAGTTTGAGATAGTTGGAAGACATCCATGCTTTGATGTCATGCAGGCAGTTGATGAGAGACTGAGGGGGGAGCTGGGAGGATGGAGTGGTGCTGAGATACAGTTGGGTATCATCAGCGTAACAGTGGAAATTGAGTCCATGATGTCGGATGATCTGGCCGAGGGGGAGCATGTAAATGGTGAACAGGAGGGGGCCAAGCACAGAGCCCTGGGGTACACCGTGGTGGACTGGGGCCGGGGGTGAGTTTGAGCCACTGATGGAGACAAACTGTTTCCTGTTATGGAGGTAGGATGTGAACCAGGACAGCGCTGTGCCAGTGACACCTAGGAGGTCTGAGAGGCGGGTGAGGAGGATGTTGTGAGAAATGGTGTCAAACGCTGCAGAGAGGTCCAGGAGGATGAGGATGCTGAGGCGGCCAGAGTCAGCAGCAATGAGGAGATCGTTGGTGATCTTGATGAGGGCAGTCTCAGTGCTGTGTTGCTGTCTGAAGCCGGATTGGAAGGGCTCATAGAGCTCATGGTTGGACATGTACAGATGGAGTTGGCCGGCGACCACTCTTTCAAGAGTTTTGCTTAGGAAGGGAAGGTTGGAGATCGGCCGGTGGTTCTGGAGGCCGGGTTTTTTGAGTATGGGGGTGACTGAGGCCATTTTGAAGCTGGTGGGGACTATACCAGGAGCCAGAGAAGCGTTGATGATGACCACCATGTATGGACAGAGGGTGGGTAGGCAGTCCTTGACCAGGGCATGGGGTCCAAGGATTGGCAAGTATGTATGCAGTACATGCTTATATATAATAATAATAATAATAATAATACTACATGGGATTTTTATAGTGCTTTTCCTAATGCTCAAAGACGCTTAAGATATATATATATATATATATATATATATATATATATATATATATATATATATATATATATATATATATATATATATATATCTCTATATCTTAAGAATGTAGCTTTCTTTATTTTCCCCGAGTAATAATTGTAGTTTTTCATTTTCTTTTTAAAATATTTGCGGATGCTTAAGATTGAGTTTTGGGAAGAATTGTTTCCGTAAAGGTTCAAATGTTGGGCATTGAGTGAGGAAGTGCTGCTCTGTCTCCACAGCAGTTCCTCCCATGGATGTATAATAAGAACTGGATACAGCGTGGGAGGCGGAGTCTCGTTCTTTCCTATGAGAGCTGCTCATTGGCTCATGAAGGCAAAATGGCCCAACTTTTGAGAGAGCGAAACGTCACAGATTACCCATCATGCCTGGCTGTCAGAGCAGAAGAACCCGTATGTGCGCTCATAGGGCATGCGCAGTTGAGTTGCCCCTTAAGCCCCGCCCCCCGAGCTCCCACTCTCAGATGCGCGTTCATAATGCAGAGGAAAATAACTCTCAGAATAACGTTATTAGCACATTTTACAACTTGAGGACCTAATGTTCATACTGGGTAGTTTATTTGGTTAAAAAAAAATTATCCAACGATTTACAGACGTCTCTTTCCCAATGTTAGTCAATGGGGAAAAATGTTTCCGGGCCCAGTGACGTCACGGACTGATACGGAAGTTGCAGTACCGCCGTTTGGCGTCCGGCGCACCTCCTGGGGGCTTGGCCTCAATGTTCAAGATTCAAGGCTTTTGTTGTCATAGCTACAGTGTAGATATATCAATGAAAATCTGAGGTCACAGGCAACACAATAACACAGATAAAATAATAATAATAATAATAATAATAAAATAGCCTGTTTCTATGGCCCGGTTGTGAGCACTCAGTCTGTACTTTGTCAACATTTGTCTGTGTTTAACATCAGTCACCAAGTCTTGATATATACAGTACATGCTTATATATAAGATGTATGTCCCCCCCCCCCTCCCCCTCAGATGTGCAGTGCTCACAGAATATGCCAGAGAGGTGCTCGCTCAGCGGGGGGTGAAGCTGGTGTTGCCGGGGGAGACGGAGCGGGTGGTGGTGTCTCTGTCGGAGGAGGAGGAGGCCGACGCTCAGACGGACGAGAAAAATGGAGAGGAGACCCCGATGGAGACGGCAACCGTGGGGGAGAAATGTGAGGTACAGTGGGTTGATTTCTTTATTTCATTATTATTATTATATATTCTTTTATTATTATCTTTGCCCGGAAAATACCCCCATATAATTAATTATTCAGCTATTCATAATTATTATTTAACTTTTTCCCCTATTATTATTATTATTTATGTTTTACTTCCTGTCTTTGCCACTACATAAATACAAAAATAAAAAATGGTCTCCAGTACAGGTTAGCTCTGAGTGTTAGCGATGCTAATGTGAACACCGACCATGTTACGTCCAAAACAGTCGGGCATTGTTTCTGATAGCAACGTTTCTGATAGGGCCGTGGGTCCACATTTCAGATATTACGTCATATCGGACGCAAATCTGGATCAGCTCCGTTGTAGCCCCGTTTTTCTTTTTTCTATACATCGCTCTATCTATCTATCCATCCATCCTTACAACGTGTACATGTCTCAATGTTGTCTCTGCTGCCCCCTAGTGGCCAACAAATATTCCATTCACCTTTAACACCCCTCTCTCTCTCTCCCCTCTCTCTCTCTCAGCGGGGTCTCCGGGTGCTCGAGGGTCTCTCTGCGTCCGGTCTGCGCTCGGTTCGTTTCGCCCTGGAGGTCCCGGGTCTGAAGAGCGTCACGGCCAACGACTTCTCCTCCAAGGCGGCCGCGCTGATCTCCAGAAACGCCGAATATAACGGGGTCCAACACCTGCTGAGCGCCAGCTGCAGGGACGCCAGGTACCTCAGAGCTTTCAGGGAAACTCTCTGTTTCTTATCCGCCTCACTGATGTTTGACTTATGAGTTTGATTGCTTTAGCTATTGTCATGACAACAAAGCCTTACTTTCTTTACAATGACTTCCTGTCTGAGCATCTTTTCTGTCACTGGTCATTGATGTTGTCTCACATTTATTTCTCTGCAGTATGCTGATGTACGAGATGCGAGGTAGGAAGGATCGGTATGACGTCATCGATCTGGATCCCTATGGGAGTCCTTCTGCCTTTTTAGATGCAGCCGTGCAGTCTGTTGGTGAAGGAGGTGAGGAATAAAGACTTTTTACTTTAGGACTGGAGAGTACGTTTACAGTCCGTCAGTAACTCGTCCAAAACGTCCTCTGTGGTTCATTTCCTGCTTCAAATAACAGCACAACGGCCTCTCAGTCCCCTCTTCTTCATGTCTCTTCTACATCAACATGTGTCCCCTCTTCTTCATGTCTCTTCTACATCAACATGTGTCCCCTCTTCGTCATGTCTCTTCTACATCAACATGTGTACCCTCTTCGTCATGTCTCTTCTACATCAACATGTGTCCCCTCTTCTTCATGTCTCTTCTACATCAACATGTGTCCCCTCTTCTTCATGTCTCTTCTACATCAACATGTGTCCCCTCTTCTTCATGTCTCTTCTACATCAACATGTGTCCCCTCTTCTTCATGTCTCTTCTACATCAACATGTGTCCCCTCTTCTTCATGTCTCTTCTACATCAACATGTGTCCCCTCTTCGTCATGTCTCTTCTACATCAACATGTGTCCCCTCTTCTCCATGTCTCTTCTACATCAACACGTGTACCCTCTTCTTCATGTCTCTTCTACATCAACATGTGTCCCCTCTTCTTCATGTCTCTTCTACATCAACATGTGTCCCCTCTTCTTCATGTCTCTTCTACAATCAACATGTGTCCCCTCTTCTTCATGTCTCTTCTACATCAACATTGTCCCCTCTTCTTCATGGTCTCTTCTACATCAACATGTGGCCTTACGCCTCTTCTTCAGTGTCTCTTCTACATCAACAGCGTGTACCCTCTTCTTCATGTCTCTTCTACATCAACATGTGTCCCCTCTTCATGTCTCTTCTACATCAACATGTGTCCCCTCTTCTTCATGTCTCTTCTACATCAACATGTGTCCCCTCTTCTTCATGTCTCTTCTACATCAACATGTGTCCCCTCTTCTTCATGTCTCGTCTACATCAACAGGTTCCCCTCTTCTTCATGTCTCTTCTACATCAACATGTGTCCCCTCTTCTTCATGTCTCTTCTACATCAACATGTGTCCCCTCTTCTTCATGTCTCTTCTACATCACATGTGTCCCCCTCTTCTTCATGTCTCTTCTACATCAACATGTGTCCCCTCTTCTTCATGTCTCTTCTACATCAACATGTGTCCCCTCTTCTTCATGTATCTTCTACATCAACATGTGTCCCCTCTTCTTCATGTCTCTTCTACATCAACATGTGTCCCCTCTTCTTCATGTCTCTTCTACATCAACATGTGTCCCCTCTTCTTCATGTCTCTTCTACATCAACATGTGTCCCCTCTTCGTCATGTCTCTTCTACATCAACATGTGTCCCCTCTTCGTCATGTCTCTTCTACATCAACATGTGTCCCCTCTTCTCCATGTCTCTTCTACATCAACATGTGTACCCTCTTCTTCATGTCTCTTCTACATCAACATGTGTCCCCTCTTCTTCATGTCTCTTCTTACATCAACATGTGTCCCCTCTTCTTCAGGTCTCTTCTACATCAACATGTGTCCCCTCTTCTTCATGTCTCTTCTACATCAACATGTGTCCCCTCTTCTTCATGTCTCTTCTACATCAACATGTGTCCCCTCTTCTTCATGTCTCTTCTACATCAACATGTGTCCCCTCTTCTTCATGTCTCTTCTACATCAACATGTGTCCCCTCTTCTTCATGTCTCTTCTACATCAACATGTGTCCCCTCTTCGTCATGTCTCTTCTACATCAACATGTGTCCCCTCTTCTCCATGTCTCTTCTACATCAACACGTGTACCCTCTTCTTCATGTCTCTTCTACATCAACATGTGTCCCCTCTTCTTCATGTCTCTTCTACATCAACATGTGTCCCCTCTTCTTCATGTCTCTTCTACATCAACATGTGTCCCCTCTTCTTCATGTCTCTTCTACATCAACATGTGTCCCCTCTTCTTCATGTCTCTTCTACATCAACATGTGTCCCCTCTTCTTCATGTCTCTTCTACATCAACATGTGTCCCCTCTTCTTCATGTCTCTTCTTCATCAACATGTGTCCCCTCTTCTTCATGTCTCTTCTTCATCAACATGTGTACATGTTACAAACAGTATAATAGGGGACCTTTAAAGTCAGTCTCAAGTGTTTTGTTTTCCTCTCAGTTGTGTTTCTGCTGACTCACTGTGTCTCTCTCTCAGGTCTGCTGTGTGTAACGTGCACTGACATGGCGGTGATGGCAGGAAACAACACAGAGACGTGCTACAGCAAATACGGCTCCGTGTCCATCAAAGCCAAATACTGCCATGAGATGGTACACACACACACACACACACACACACACACACACATATATTTTACTTGCTTGTAAGCACTTTGAGCACCAGGAAAAGCGCTTTATAAATGTAATGTATTATTATTATATACACGTACAGACAGACAGACGCACAAAACACTCAAACAAACACGTGTAAGCACACAGTACACACACACACACAGTTCATGCATAGACATGTCCCCTTATTTGCATTCGTGTGTGTGTGTGTGTGTGTGTGTGTGTGTGTGTGTGTGTGTGTGTGTGTGTGTGTGTGTGTGTGTGTGTGGTGTGTGTGTGTGTGTGTGTGTGTGTGTGTGTGTGTGTGTGTGTGTGTGTGTGTGTGTGGTGTGTGTGTGTGTGTGTGTGTGTTAGTGTGTGTGTGTGTGTGTTGTGTGTGTGTGTGTGTGTGTGTGTGTGTGTGTGTGGTTTTTCTGAACGATGTGGAGTCACATGGTGTTTATATTACTGGGAAATAAATTGCTTCCACTTTTTCCAAGTTTGCTCAAATGTATTCTCCTAAAGCCTCGTGGAGTAAGAGAGTCTTTCCATATATCAGATGGTACCTGTCGTCTGTTGGTGGGATGTAGAAGGCCTGAAAGAAGTCACATTTGAAGGGGATTCTTTTTGCTTATGGCATAGAATAATTATTTGTGGACGAGCCCAGAACAAGTGGAAATGATTGTCTGTCATAAATAAGGACATAAAAAAATCATTTGTTTTGATTACTTGTGATGGAAAAACTAGTGTTGATAACTTTTCTTACAAACATCAAGCAAGTGCAACCACATAAAAGATAGCAGTTCATATTACTAACCAGTCCAACAACAAGAAGGCCACCTCAGCGTCTGTCCTTGATCTTGAAAAGCCGTCCCAGAACCCTCTTCACGTCTCTGCGTCCTCTTCACGTCTCTGAGTCCTCTTCACGTCTCTGAGTCCTCTTCACGTCTCTGAGTCCTCTTCACGTCTCTGCGTCCTCTTCACGTCTCTGCGTCCTCTTCACGTCTCTGCGTCCTCTTCACGTCTCTGCGTCCTCTTCACGTCTCTGCGTCCTCTTCACGTCTCTGCGTCCTCTTCACGTCTCTGCGTCCTCTTCACGTCTCTGCGTCCTCTTCACGTCTCTGCGTCCTCTTCACGTCTCTGCGTCCTCTTCACGTCTCTGCGTCCTCTTCACGTCTCTGCGTCCTCTTCACGTCTCTGCGTCCTCTTCACGTCTCTGCGTCCTCTTCACGTCTCTGCGTCCTCTTCACGTCTCTGCGTCCTCTTCACGTCTCTGAGTCCTCTTCACGTCTCTGCGTCCTCTTCACGTCTCTGCGTCCTCTTCACGTCTCTGCGTCCTCTTCACGTCTCTGAGTCCTCTTCACGTCTCTGCGTCCTCTTCACGTCTCTGCGTCCTCTCTGCGTCCTCTTCACGTCTCTGCGTCCTCTTCACGTCTCTGAGTCCTCTTCACGTCTCTGAGTCCTCTTCACGTCTCTGCGTCCTCTTCACGTCTCTGCGTCCTCTTCACGTCTCTGAGTCCTCTTCACGTCTCTGCGTCCTCTTCACGTCCTCTTCACGTCTCTGCGTCCTCTTCACGTCTCTACGTCCTCTTCACGTCTCTGAGTCCTCTTCACGTCTCTGCGTCCTCTTCACGTCCTCTTCACGTCTCTGCGTCCTCTTCACGTCTCTGCGTCCTCTTCACGTCTCTGAGTCCTCTTCACGTCTCTGAGTCCTCTTCACGTCTCTGCGTCCTCTTCACGTCTCTGAGTCCTCTTCACGTCTCTGCGTCCTCTTCACGTCTCTGAGTCCTCTTCACGTCTCTGAGTCCTCTTCACGTCTCTGAGTCCTCTTCACGTCTCTGCGTCCTCTTCACGTCCTCTTCACGTCTCTGCGTCCTCTTCGCGTCTCTGCGTCCTCTTCGCGTCTCTGCGTCCTCTTCGCGTCTCTGCGTCCTCTTCACGTCTCTGAGTCCTCTTCACGTCTCTGCGTCCTCTTCGCGTCACGTCTCTGCGTCCTCTTCGCATCTCTGCGTCCTCTTCGCGTCTCTGCGTCCTCTTCGCGTCTCTGCGTCCTCTTCGCGTCTCTGCGTCCTCTTTGCGTCACGTCTCTGCGTCCTCTTCACGTCTCTGCGTCCTCTTCGCGTCTCTGCATCCTCTTCGCGTCTCTGCGTCCTCTTCGCGTCTCTGCGTCACGTCTCTGAGTCCTCTTCACGTCTCTGCGTCCTCTTCGCGTCTCTGCGTCCTCTTCGCGTCTCTGCGTCCTCTTCGCGTCTCTGCGTCCTCTTCGCGTCTCTGCGTCCTCTTCGCGTCTCTGCGTCTCTGCGTCCTCTTCGCGTCTCTGCGTCCTCTTCGCGTCTCTGCGTCCTCTTCGCGTCTCTGAGTCCTCTTCGCGTCTCTGCGTCCTCTTCGCGTCACGTCTCTGCGTCCTCTTCGCGTCACGTCTCTGCGTCCTCTTCGCGTCTCTGCGTCCTCTTCGCGTCTCTGCGTCCTCTTCGCGTCTCTGCGTCCTCTTCGCGTCTCTGCGTCCTCTTCGCGTCTCTGCGTCCTCTTCGCGTCTCTGAGTCCTCTTCGCGTCTCTGCGTCCTCTTCACGTCTCTGCGTCACGTCTCTGAGTCCTCTTCACGTCTCTGCGTCCTCTTCACGTCTCTGCGTCCTCTTCACGTCTCTGCGTCACGTCTCTGCGTCCTCTTCACGTCTCTGCGTCCTCTTCACGTCTCTGCGTCACGTCTCTGCGTCCTCTTCACGTCTCTGAGTCCTCTTCACGTCTCTGCGTCCTCTTCACGTCTCTG
The DNA here is from genome assembly GCF_902827165.1 of Trematomus bernacchii. Classification (NCBI taxonomy): domain Eukaryota; kingdom Metazoa; phylum Chordata; class Actinopteri; order Perciformes; family Nototheniidae; genus Trematomus; species Trematomus bernacchii. The sequence goes on from NW_022987593.1 coordinate 19,837,301, forward strand.
CGTCACGTCTCTGCGTCCTCTTCACGTCTCTGAGTCCTCTTCACGTCTCTGCGTCACGTCTCTGCGTCCTCTTCACGTCTCTGCGTCCTCTTCACGTCTCTGCGTCCTCTTCACGTCTCTGCGTCACGTCTCTGCGTCCTCTTCACGTCTCTGCGTCCTCTTCACGTCTCTGCGTCACGTCTCTGAGTCCTCTTCACGTCTCTGCGTCCTCTTCACGTCTGCGTCCTCTTCACGTCTCTGCGTCCTCTTCACGTCTCGCGTCTCTGCGTCCTCTTCGCGTCTCTGCGTCCTCTTCGCGTCTCTGCGTCCTCTTCGCGTCTCTGCGTCCTCTTCGCGTCTCTGCGTCCTCTTCGCGTCTCTGCGTCCTCTTCGCGTCTCTGAGTCCTCTTCGCGTCTCTGAGTCCTCTTCACGTCTCTGCGTCCTCCCATCATGAAAGCATGAATTCAAAATGTGTGTGTCTCTCTGTTGTCCCCCTCAGGCTCTGCGTATCATCCTCCACAGTGTGGACCAGAGGGCGGGGGTGTACCAGAGATACATCAAACCTCTGCTCTGCGTCAGCGTGGACTTCTACATCAGGGTGTTCCTACGAGTGTTCACAGGACAGGTCACGGTGAAGAACTCTGTCAGGTACTCACGCACTCACACGCACTCACAAACACAGACGCACACAGACACGCACACAGACGCGCGCACAGAAATCAGTGTCAACACAAAGGAGGCATAACTCTAGCAGACTAAGACTGACCTCATTTCTGTTGGATAGTCAAAAGTAAACGGTTAAGAACGGTGTAAACCTGTGTCTCTCCATTGGCTGGCACCCTGGGAATTGTAGTCTTTTACAATCCATGGACCACAGATGTCGCCACTATATGGCAATATTATTCAACCTTAAAGGGGACCTATCATGCAAAATGCACTTTTGTACGTCTTTTCTACATGAATATGTGTCCCCGGTGTTCCAGGGAACTCACCAAGTGTCAGAAAACACAACCCTCTCTATTTTCCTCCATACCCAAATCTCTAAAAAAGGGGCTGCAACGGATCTGATAAAAACTGATCCAGATTTGAACACGGTCCTGACGTCAGGACGGTGGCGCTACGGCTATTGGGCCAACTCCACCAATCAGGAGGAGACAGCCACGGCCATTGCCGTTCGAAAGCGCTGGAGACGCTGTAGTACATATGCCAGGCCTCTAGATGGTGCTGTTGCTCACAGAATCAACCCTTGCTAAAACAGATCTAAAAATGGTCAAATTGAGCAAAATGAGGCATGGCTAAAATGCATGATCTGTTTGGTATTTTGAAAAAAAAAAAGTATAAATATGCCTTATATAGGTATGGTCCTACACTATATTATTATAATATAGCATGATCGGTCCACTTTAAACAAAAAACAGTCTCTGACATACCTGTGCCCTATTAAAACAGCTGGTCAAAACACTCGTATGTAGGGATGGGTACCGAGCCCCGGTATTAAACGGGCCCCGGGGCTGAATTATTAAAGACCGCGGTACCGTTAATCTCCGACGTTATCGGTCTTTTTATCGGTACTGGAGACATCTAAAAAATATGTCATGTGTATTATTGCTACACAAACATTATATTGCAGTTTTAGTGTCGCCAACTCCGTTTCTAATACGCAAAAAGACTGCAAAATGCGTCATTTTTTGTATTTTCGATCTCTCCAATCCAGACGAGAGATCTCTCTCCCCCGTCTGTGTGCGAGGGGGCGGGGCAGTTTACACACACGCAGCTGCTACATGCAGCAACACACACACACGGAGGAGATGGCGGAGAGAACGCGCTCCGAGGTGTGGTTAAACTTTACCCGTCTCGCTCGTTGCCTAAAGTGCAATAAGAGTTTAGCATGTCAGGGCGGTAACACGAGCAATTTGTCTAAACATCTTGCAAAAGTGCACCACGTTCAGACGGAGGAATGCACCGGGTTCGACTGTCTCTCTCGTAGCTCTGTAGCCCCATCCACGAGTAACGTTTCCACGTCAGGTGTTATGTATGCTAGCAGCAACACACGGAGCTAACTCAATGATACAAAAACATGGGTTGATGATTAGAGGGAACTGAGTTATTTAGTTTGTTAAAGTTTCAGCCATTCTGTTCACAGTTCTGTCATCAGATTATTTAATACCATTTGTTAAAACGTTGTTGTTTCTTTTGATGTGAAATATTATGTATTTAATTTAAATAAAAAGCAATGTTAGTTTTGTTCACAATTTGTTAATTTTCATTTAATTTGTTTATTTTCATTTGTCATTTAATTGTTTATTTGAATAGGGACAATGCACATTAATGAACACTTTAGACAAATAATGCTTCAAGTGTAAATATGCCGGATTTTAGCTTTGAGCTAATTTCCATTCGTAGTCCCTGACATACAACATATAGTTCGTTTACCTCATTTTTTTCTCCAAAAGAACCGATAAGAGTACCGTTAAAAGACCGGACCGATAAGCGGTATCGATAAAAGTAGTAGTACCGTTAAAACCTTAACGATACCCATCCCTACTCGTATGTGTACATTTACTAGCAGACATGCTCACATTGAAATGATTAGCTGTAGTCAGCAGTTAAGCACACAGTCTAACACTCGTCTCCTTCTCAGTAAACAGGCTCTGGTGTATAACTGTGTGGGCTGCGGCTCCTTCCACCTGCAGAGGATGGGCCGGAGGACCACCAACGGGAAACAGTAAGAAGACACCTCACACTGTACCAACGACCCTTTCTGATGTTTCCCATGAGTTATAGTCATGCTGTTGAGTGACGTCTGTTAGATGTTCCTGCATCATGTGTGTAGTTAATATGACTCTGCTCTGATTTCAGTATGAAGTATTCTTCAGCCACCGGACCGCCCGTCGGACCACACTGTGACATCTGTGGGCAGAGACATCAGGTAACACACACACACGGTTGTGTGGATGACTGTGGAGATTCAAACTGATAGTGATTGTGCAAACTGTAATATAAACACCATGTGACTCCACATCGCTCAGACAAATAACACTTCAGTTGCTCTAAATCTAAAGAGTGTTGCATCATTCAGCTCTGCAGGACACACACACACACACACACACACACACACACACACACACACACACACGAGACACGCCGAGTCATGTCTTGGTTTTAGGACTCATCCCTGCACCACTATATTCTCAGAGTTGACCCCTGATGTGTATAAAACACATAAACTGACCCTTTGACCCCTGTGTGTGTCCTCCTGCAGCTCGGGGGTCCCATCTGGGCTGAGCCAATCCACGACGTGGATTTCGTCCAGAAGGTTCTGTCCGCTGTATCGACAAACCCGTCTAGATTTGGGACGGCCAAACGGATCGAGGGGATGCTCAGCATGGTGACCGAGGTATGTTGTGAAAATCCTGAATGTCCTCTTCCAATCTCAGAGTAACATGATAACAAAGGTATCCCAAGTGTAGCTGTGTACATGACAGGATGTATGATTACCTAGAAGAGCATCAGGACTGTTTGAGGCATATGATAGCTATGTGATTAACATGATGATTCAGCCTCTATGGAGATAGACATATGACAAGCATGCTCATTTCTGACGTGGAGCTAATCTGAAGTAAACATTGAATACTGCTTTCTATTCCTCCATCTTGTGACTGTGTAACTCCCTCTCTTGGATATCAGCATGTGAAGGACACTGTTCAGGAACTAGTTGATGCTCTGTATGTGATGACTACTTCCATTCTTGAGAGGATCACACATGGATCCTGAGATTGAAGCTCAAGCCGGGGACGAGGGATTAAAGTATTCAGAAAAAGACCGAATTTTGGAAAAAAAGTCAGGATTTTGAGATTTTCAGAAAAAATACAGAATTTTGGGGGGAAAGTCCGAATTTTGAGAGTTTGAGAAAAAAGTCAGAATTTTGAGAGTTTGAGAAAAAAGTCCGAATTTTGAGATTTTGAGTAAAAAGTCAGGATTTTGAGAAAAAAAGTCAGGATTTTGAGAAAAGGTCAGAATTTTTTGAAAAAGTCAGAATTTTGAGAGAAAGTCTGAATTTGGGGGGAAAGTCAGAATTTTGAGAGTTTGAGAAAAAAGTCAGAATGTTAATTTTTTTTTTGTTGAGATTTTCAGTAAAAAGCCAACATTTTGAGAAAAATAAACTTTTGACCGGATGTATGATTACCTAGAAGACCCGGTATTCCTCCATCTTGTGACTGTAACTCCCTCTCTTGGATATCAGCATGTGAAGGACACTGTTCAGGAACTAGTTGATGCTCTGTATGTGATGACTACTTCCATTCTGGAGAGGATCACAAATACATGGATCCTGAGATTGAAGCTCAAGCCGGTGACGACTGATTATTAACATTTTAAGTATTCAGAAAAAGTCCGGATTTTTGAGAAAAAGTCAGACTTTTTGAGAAAAAGTAAGAATTTTGCGATTTTGAGAAAAAGTCTGAATTTTGAGAAAAAGTCAGATTTGTTGAGATTGTGAGAAAAAGTCAGAATGTTGAGATTTTGAGAAAGAATTTTGAGAAAAAGTCAGAATTTTGAGATTTTGAGAAAAAGTCAGAATTTTGAGATTTTGAGAAAGAATTTTGAGAAAAAGTCTGAATTTTGAGAAAAAGTCTGAATTTTGAGAAAAAGTCTGAATTTTGAGAAAAAGTCAGAATTTTGAGAAAAAGTAATGTTGAGATTTTGAGAAAAAAGCCAACATTTTGAGAAAAAACTCAGTATTTTGTACATGACAGGATGTATGATTACCTACTAGAACCAGTATTCCTCCATTTATGTGATGACTACTTCCATTCTGGAGAGGATCAGAAATACATGGATCCTGAGATTGAAGTTCAAGCCGTATTCATTCCCCTTTTTATCCACTCTCTCTCTGTGTTAATGTCAGGGGACTTAGCATCGTGTGAAATGCACATTGTATGTTCTGCAGACATGATAATAACACTTCCGGTGGTTCCTGTGTTTCAGGAGCTGGAAGATGTTCCTCTGTATTACACTGTGGACAGTCTGAGCAGCACGATACACTGCAACACCCCCCCCCTGCTGCAGTTCAGGTAGAAACACACACCTGAGCAGCACTGGTGTTATGAAACTTGATATAGAGATGCGTTTGTGTTGGCCCGTACAGAAGTAAGCATCTTAGAGGCTCCATCGACAAATGGGATTTTTCCATTTGGGATTTTCAAATGTTGGAATATTGCAAACGTTCCCGCTCTGAATCCTGTCTCTCTGCAGGTCGGCTCTCCTTCACGCCGGTCACAGAGTTTCTCTCACTCACGCCTGTAAGAACGGCATCAAGACGTCAGCGCCTCCTGCTGACATCTGGGACATCATGCGCTGCTGGGTAACATGAAATAATATAACTATCAAAGTCAACTGTATCGGGAGGGGAGAGAGTTCAGCCTCCTGACAGCCTGGTGGAGGAAACTGGACCTCAGGCTGCGTAACTGTTATTACCAAGTCTTGTATTTGCTGCTGTCAGAAGCTCGGGGGTCTAATGCATCATTTTGACCAACTCTTGTCTGATTGGTTGTTGCCACAGGAGAAGTCCAATCCTGTGAAGAGAGAGAAGCTGTCAGAGACAAGCCCCGCCTTCAAGATACTCTCCACGGAGCCCAGGTGAGAGACACACACCTGAGAGGACACACACCTGAGAGGACACACACCTGAGAGGACACACACCTGAGAGGACACACACCTGAGAAGACACACCTGAGACACACACCTGAGAGACACACACCTGAGAGGACACACACCTGAGAGACACACACCTGAGAGACACACACCTGAGAGGACACACACCTGAGAGGACACACACCTGAGAGGACACACACCTGAGAGACACACACCTGAGAGACACACACCTGAGAGACACACACCTGAGAGGACACACACCTGAGAGGACACACACCTGAGAGGACACACACCTGAGAGGACACACACCTGAGACACACACCTGAGAGACCACACACCTGAGAGACCACACACCTGAGAGGACACACACCTGAGAGGACACACACCTGAGAGGACACACACCTGAGAGGACACACACCTGAGAGGACACACACCTGAGACACGCACCTGAGAGGACACACACCTGAGACACACACACCTGAGACACGCACCTGAGAGGACACACACCTGAGGAGGACACACACCTGAGAGGACACACACCTGAGAGGACACACCCTGATGATGGAACACACCTGAGAGGACACACACCTGAGAGGACACACACCTGAGAGGACACACACTGAGAGGACTCGCAGTTATCAGGAGTTTATTAAGAAGGAAACGCAGAGACTCACCAGAGACTCACCTGGAATATTTACATCACCATTCTTTTCCCACTGAATTTCTCTTTACAGTTTGATGGCTTGGAGCGCCTCCTGGACTCACAATGACTTGCAAATTCCTTATGTTCCGTATGTAAAAACCGTGGTTGTGTGTGGTGTTGTGTGTGTGTGTGTGTGTGTGTGTTGGTGTGTGGGTGTGTGTGTGTGTGTGTGTGTGTGTGTGTGTGTGTGTGTGTGTGTGTGTGTTGTGTGTGTGTGTGTGGTGTGTGTGTGTGTGTTGGTGTGTGTGTGTTGTGTGTGTGTGTGTGTGTGTGTGTGTGTGTGTGTGTGTGTGTGTGTGTGTGTGTGTGTGTGTGTGTGTGTGTGTGTGTGTGTGTGTGTGTGTGTGTGCAGCTTAGAGGCCTGCTTCACGGTGAGGGAGGACGCCAACCCTCAGTCCCGTAAACGCCACCTGACCCGCTTCCAGGAGAACCCTCAGGCCTTCTGGGGGCCCAAAGCAAGAGCTAAATCTGGGTAACACAAGATATACACACACTCACACTCACACTCACACACACTCACACACACACACACACTCACACTCACACACACACACACACACTCACTCACTCGCACTCACACACACACTCTCACACACACACTCACACTCACACTCACACACACACACACACTCACACTCACACTCACACACCTCACACTCACACACACACTCACACTCACACTCACACTCACACACTCACTCACTCACCTCACCCCCCCGTCTCACTCACACACACACCCACTCCTACCACACATCCCCACTCACACTCACCCTCACACCTCCTCCCCCTCACACCAACACCCCGCACTCCCAGCCCACACTCCCCCTCCACCTCACCCCCCCCTCCACGCCCACCACCCTCCCCCACACCCTCTCACTCACCCCACCCCACTCCCACCCAAACTCCCTCACCACCTTCACCTCTCACTCACGAAGACACGTCCCTCACCCCTACCTCCACTCACAATCAGCACTGCTCACACACCCACAAACTCCTCACCTCCCTCCGCCACTCCCTCTCACCCCCCTCCCCTCACTCCCTCTCCCCCCCTCCCCTAACTCCCACTCCACTGCACTGCACCACTCCACACCCATTCACGTTCATCCTCACCCCCTCCTCAACACCTACACCTCACACTCCCCCTCAACCCACACATCACCACCCTCCCCTCCCACTCACTTCCTCCCACCCCTCCCTCCCACCATGAGTTTAACACCCCCACCCATAATTCATACCTCTCACACCCATCACCCCCCCCCTCATCCCCCCCCCCCCCCTCCCACCCACACACCCTCACTCGACACCCCCACACACACACAGGTTTGAGGATGATCCATAGATCAACTATCAACTATGACGTTGCAGAAATATGCCCCAATATTTTGATAGTTGATCAATCACAAACTTAATTCAGATAAATGAATGTATGGCTTTTTAAATACTTGTGAACACCCTTTATTAGACTAACTGATGCTAATACTTATCTTGGTGAATAAAACCATTAATAACATCGTTTTTCATTTTCCAAAGCTCGTTTCTACAGTTTGATCTCCTTCTTACCTTGTTCCCTTCCCTCCTTCCCTCCTTCTCTAACCTCTCCTCCTCCTCCTCTCTAACCTCTCCTCCTCCTCCTCTCTAACCTCTCCTCCTCCTCTCTAACCTCTCCTCCTCCTCTCTAACCTCTCCTCCTCCTCCTCTCTAACCTCTCCTCCTCCTCCTCCTCTCTAACCTCTCCTCCTCCTCCTCTCTAACCTCATCCTGCCTCACTCCCTCCTCCTCCCCTCCTACCTCTCCTCCTCCCTCCTCTCTAACCTCTCCTCCTCCTCCTCCTCTCTCTCTAACCTCTCCTCCTCCTCCTCTCTAACCCTCCTCCTCCTCCTCTCTAACCTCTCCTCCTCCTCCTCCTCTCTAACCTCTCCTCCTCCTCTCTCTCTAACCTCTCCTCCTCCTCTCTCCCCCAGCGGTGGTTTAGCCACCAGTCTGAATGACAAGAGGAAGAGGTGCCAGAACAAGAGGAAGAACCAGATCACAGATTTTGGAGAGTTGAAAAACTTCCACTGCAAGAAGTTCAAAGTGGTCGGTTCACCTTTCTTTCTACTGAGTAACATGTCCGCTCTCTGTAGGAGGGTCTCTAACTCCTGCTGAACTTTAAGACCCTCCTGGTGTAACACAGGTTATTTATTTGTTTATTATTCTTCCTAGAAAAGTGCAGCCTGACTGTTTTCCTAGAGCAGAGGAGGGAAACACACAAACCCCATCATGCGTTAATGATTTATGAATTATTCACAAGTCCTGGCTTATTCTAGGAAGAAAGAAAGCGACCTGGTGTAGCCTTTTAGGGTCTAGCTTTGGGTTGGATCCACTCACAAGCTGTTCCACGTTTCAGAGAAAGCTTTGTTCAGGGTTCTTACGGTCATTGAAAACCTGGAAAAGTCATGGAAATTCAAAATGCTAATTCCAGGCCCTGGAAAACAATTTTTTTCCCAAAGTTTTGGAAAAGTCATGGAAATGTAACTAAAGTTGCATCAAATATAATTTATATTTTATCTAATCGCCGAAATAGTAATACTATAATGATAATAAATACTGTATAGTAATGAAACGTAAAATGGCATTTAACTGACGAGGTATTTTGCTGGTGAGAGATTTTAGTAGAAGCCTACTATTTGATTTGTTTCAGATAGGCACAACATGTTTCATATGCAGACCATATTTTCCTGTTCCATGTTAAAATAAACCATTTTCAGTGGTACCGCTGAGAAAGAGTAATTTTTTTGGTCATGGAAAATGTCATGGAGAAGTCATGGAAAAGTAATTGAAAATCATTGGTGGAAAAGTGTATGAACCCTGTTTGTTAGAAGTTGCATTAACTTCATTTTCCTTTTATGTATTTTCTTAAAAATACTAAAATCATGCATGCGATGTTTTGTCTTGTGTAACAATTAGCCAATCAGCAACCAAGGTAACCCCCCCCCCCCCACCTTATCACCTGAAACTCCTCCTAGAGCACCATTGAGCTCTTTGTAACCAAATATCTCTCAGAGGGGCGTGGGGAGGGGCTCCTTATTTTCATCTAAAGTAACAGACAGAGAATCAGCACTTTGGAAACAGGGCTGAAACAGAGGGGATTATGGGTAATGCTGCAATGATCTGTTTGGTGTTTCAGCCAATCAGAGACAGGCTCTGTATATATCTGAGACCTGTGATATATTGATGAGAAACAGTATAATAGGAGACCTTTAAATAATAATTATAAAGTCAGTTTGGCCCGTCGCCGCTCGCTGTAGACTTCCTGCCAGATGACTTCCAGCCGCCGCAGGAATGTAGCATTTCTCTGTTTTCTAATGATTGATTTGTTTTCCAGGGAAAGTGCACAAACGGAGAGAAATGCTGCTACTCTCACAACCTGGAGCCGACGAAAGAAGAGAAAATGGAATAACTCTTATCTACATTTGTCTTTTTTTTTTAAAGTTATTTTATTTCTGGAAGCAGCTGGATGACGACATGCAATCAGAGTGTGTTTGGATATGCACAACAACCATCAAACTGTTACCTTACAGAACACCAGTTGTTCAGTCTGACAGCAGAGCTTTTTATTCTTAGTTTTGGGATCTTTCGGTTATTTGACAGTCCAATAAAGTCCTCATGCTGACTTGAAATCTGCTGTTGTTGTTGTTTTTGGTAGAGTTTCCACAGGTGCATTGTGGGAGTGTTCCCTCGCTGCAGCACAGTGTAACCGGATTATTCATAGTCAATTAGTATTTGAACGTGTCCTAATTCGACAAAGCCCTCCTTTGTGTCCCCAGGTAATCCATTCATTATGCAGAGAAAGTACAAATAATTAAGAGTATGTGACTCAAACGACCTTTTAACTATTCAGCATGCATTTAACTTAAAGTGGACCTATCATGCTATATTTGAAACATATATTGTAGGGCCATACCTATATAAAACATGTCTGTGAAGTCTTTTTTTTCAAAATACCAAACAGATATTTGAGCCATGCCTCATTTCGCTGTTTTTGCAGGGGGCTGATTCTGTGAGCTGCAGCTGACCACGCCCCCCTGCAGGAGAGGGGAGACGTGCTCTGATCAGCTGCTGGGCTGTCAGAAGAGGGGGAGAAAAAGAGATCTCTGTGTTTTATTATATAGGAGGCGTTATTCATTTGTTTTAAAGCTCAATAAATAACAAAGAAGACCTTTGACCGGCACTTTTCTAATTTTGTCCGGAAGATTTAAACTTTAACGGACATCTTGACCGGCGCAAGAAACTGAAACTGAAACTCTGCCGCACGGCCCCCTCATTCCTTGGAAGAGGCGGAGAGGTGGGTGTTTGTCATCTGCTGGTGGACTAACCGGAGAGAATTACAGTGCTTGCCTCGACGGGGAGGGATTGCATTGAATTAAAGCAGCGGGAGCAAACGCTTGCCTCGGGGAGGGAGAAAAAAAGCCACAGCGGAGAATAAACAGAAGGGTAACCATGGTAACTATGGGCGGGAAGTCTTCTTCGCTGCTTTTGTGGCAGACAACAGTGCCACTTACAGGCCTGGCATATGTACTACAGCGTCTCCAGCGCTTTCGAGCGGCAATGGCCGGCCGTGGCCCAACCCCACATTCCCCTGATAGGTGGAGAGTTGCCCATAGAGGCGGAGCACCCCTTATTTGATGTCAGAGACATTCAAATCTGTATCAGTTATCAGATCCGTTGCAGCCCCGTTTTTAGAGATTTGGGTATGGAGGAAAATAGAAAGGGTTGTGTTTTCTGACACTTGGTGAGTTCCCTGGAACACCGGGGACACATATTCATGTATAAAAGACGTACAAAAGTGCATTTTGCATGATAGGTCCCCTTTAAGTTAATTGTCCTTAAACTCCAATATCAGCTGTTCTGACTTTAATATATAGAATATTACTTGTAGGTAAAGAGGTAAGTGTGTGTCGGTGGATGTTTAGCTGTAACAACAATGTACAGTTTCACACAAAGTAAGAATTACACATTTTATTATCAGCTGCTTTATGATCAGTACAAAATCATGTTCAAATTATTTACAAATATTGGCAGAAATGCACTCGTGAGGCAGAATGTAGGCACCACTGAACATGTCTTTAAGGATCTGAGTGATAGGCAGTGTGGGTGCGCTGAAAAAAATTACAAAAAAATCCATGAACAATTCATTTTTCAGATGGATTTAGTGATGTCCATTTGTGCAGTACGTAAGGCAGCTTCAGCAATATATTCAGTCTCTGAAAGGAGTCACGTGTTCGTTCATTCAGTGTCAACAGTTTCTGTGTTTGGACGGCCATTAGAAAGTAGCTTTTTGAGGTCAAAACCAATTCGAAATCCCAGCTGGATATCAAAAATATCTTAAAATCTGCTTTATTTCTTTGTAAAAGTCGAGTAAAACCCCTAATCTTCACCTGCTCCTGGAGCCCATCCCAGGTCGGATTTGATACAAATCTTTTCACTGTTTTCCGGTTTAAAATCGGCAATTCTTTGTAAACCTTTTAATCATTTCCATATAATTATAACTGGTGTAGAATGTCTTTACTCGCTTGATTCAAACACACGCGAGAGGCCACGGGAATCTCATATTGATTGAAAGTGAATCGCTCCTTAAAGTCTATCTGACCCGGAGCAGGAAGGTCCGGATCTCCATCGGCCTCAGAGTCACCTCCCATACGGAGCGATCCTGGAACGCCTTCAGCAGCGGCTTCTCGTCTGGAGAATAAGATACAGGAATACCAGAAGATAAATAATTTGTGGAGGGTTCAGTTTCCACAGAGACGAGGGCGACACAAATCCACCAACTGTTTTTAAAGAGTCCTCTCCTGCTGATCTTCAGGTGTGTATCAGTATGTAGTGTCTCTACTTTAAAGAGTCCTCTCCTGCTGATGTTCAGGTGTCTCTACTTTAAAGAGTCCTCTCCTACTGATGTTCAGGTGTCTCTACTTTAAAGAGTCCTCTCCTACTGATGTTCAGGTGTCTCTACTTTAAAGAGTCCTCTCCTGCTGATGTTCAGGTGTATATCAGTATGTAGTGTCTCTACTTTAAAGAGTCCTCTCCTGATGATGTTCAGGTGTATATCAGTATGTAGTGTCTCTACTTTAAAGAGTCCTCTCCTGCTGATGTTCAGGTGTATATCAGTATGTAGTGTCTCTACTTTAAAGAGTCCTCTCCTGCTGATGTTCAGGTGTATATCAGTATGTAGTGTCTCTACTTTAAAGAGTCCTCTCCTGCTGATGTTCAGGTGTATATCAGTATGTAGTGTCTCTACTTTAAAGAGTCCTCTCCTGCTGATGTTCAGGTGTATATCAGTATGTAGTGTCTCTACTTTAAAGAGTCCTCTCCTGCTGATGTTCAGGTGTATATCAGTATGTAGTGTCTCTACTTTAAAGAGTCCTCTCCTGCTGATGTTCAGGTGTATATCAGTATGTAGTGTCTCTACTTTAAAGAGTCCTCTCCTGCTGATGTTCAGGTGTATATCAGTATGTAGTGTCTCTACTTTAAAGAGTCCTCTCCTGCTGATGTTCAGGTGTATATCAGTATGTAGTGTCTCTACTTTAAAGAGTCCTCTCCTGATGATGTTCAGGTTCTTTGACAACCAATGCTTGGATCACATGAGTCTGGAACAATCCTACACAGAACCCACAGTGATGGTGACCTGTACCTGTCTGTGGCGTCCAATCAAAACGCTTCATCTCGTCTTTCCACTGATTGGCTGACAGGTTCATTTCGGACACGCCCAGCAGCTTCAGAGTGGAAAACATCTTCTACACACACAAAAAAAAGTGGTAGAATTAGCAGTCATTGACGATAAGTAATGATATAGTTTCAATATACAAAGTATTTAGGTTATTTCTTTGTATTACGATACTTAAACTGTAAATCATGCATCTATAAAGTCCACAAAACACAGGCAGGCTAACACAATCAGATGTTTGGGTTCAATTAAACAGAAATATAACATATTACCAACATGTACTTATTAAAAACTAACCTAATAACTCATTATTCTTATTTTACCTGTATGTCAGTAGCAGGTGTGTGTGTGTGTCAGGTGTGTGTGAGGTGTGTGTGTGTGTGAGGTGTCTCAGGTGTGTCAGTTGTGTGTGTCAGGTGTGTGTGTGAGGTGTGTCAGTTGTGTGTGTGTGTGAGGTGTCTCAGGTGTGTCAGTTGTGTGTGTCAGGTGTGTGTGTGAGGTGTGTCAGTTGTGTGTGTGTGTGAGGTGTCTCAGGTGTGTCAGGTGTGTGTGTGTCAGGTGTGTGTGTCAGGTGTGTCAGTTGTGTGTGTGTGTGAGGTGTCTCAGGTGTGTCAGGTGTGTGTGTGTCAGGTGTGTGTGTCAGGTGTGTCAGTTGTGTGTGTGTGTGAGGTGTCTCAGGTGTGTCAGGTGTGTGTGTCTCAGGGGGGTGTCAGGTGTGTCGTGTGTCTCAGGTGGATGTGTGAGGTGTGTGTGTGTCAGGTGTGTCGTGTGTGTGTGTGTGTGTGTGTACCTGCAGGTTGACGGTCACAGGCTCAGAGTTCACTTTGCTCTCTCCTCTCTGGAACTGATGCTCCAGTCTGAGCAGCAGAGAGTCCTCGTCCCACTGAGTTAGAGTGAGGAGGTGAACAGCAGGGGGCAGCGCAGCCTGGAGCCCCGAGAACTACACACACACACACACACACACACACATCATTATTTGAGACCTTTAGTAGTTGGGGTTAGAGTAGATGAGTCTTTAGGGGTTCTAGTTAGGGTGGGGTATGTTGTATATGATGTTATGTAGGGCTTGTAATGTGTCTGTAACCACCACGGCCCCTGGTAGACCCCCCCCCACACACAATAACACAGACTATAACACCCCTTGTTGTTAAATACCAACCAACTATGTGCAATATATACCTGGTTGCTAAATCCTCAGAACTGTTACAGCAGCGCCAAACAATTAGCAAACATTATGATTTGTGAGCAAACATTTCATTATTAAGATTTGTTTTTATTTCAACCTCCTTTCCTTTCTCTCTCTCTCGATCCTCCTTAGCAACGGTCATTACAGTGCGGTCTGTACTACTGGATTAACAACGTGTCACATGTTCTGAATTGACCAATCAGAATCAAGTATTGTAATGTAATAAAAATGTCTGTTACTGATGGCCAGCTCCTTTTCTGATTACTCCCCCTGCTCCTCTCTCACCTCCAGGCGGGTGTCAGGGTGCAGCTCCCCCTCGGTGAAGCTGAGGAGCGGCTGCAGGACCACCTGCTGAGCGAGGGGTCTGTGAGCGTCCGCAGCGCGGGGGGGGGGCTGCAGGGACAGCAGGACGACCCCCCGCACCACCAGGCCCTCGGGGAAGATGTCCGACGTCTCGTTCAGCGGCTCGGCCACGCCGCGGACGTCATCGTACAGCAGGCGGCGGTGCAGCTGGGGGGCGGCAGGGGTAAAGAGGTCATATAGTGAGGCAGTGCATGTGTTGAAGGGACTAAAAACTGCGTAATTTTAAGCCAAATTGAACAAAAACGTTTAAAAGAAGTATAGATTACCAGGATGTAAATCTAAGCCTTATGAGAAGCATTAAAACTAGACAAGATTTGAATGAAAAGAGACATTTTTAGACATCCACATTAGATATACACACATTTTATATTAATGGCTGTATTTGAGTATGATAAATAAGTGTGTGTATGAGTGTGAGTGTGAGTGTGAGTGTGAGTGTGTGTGTGTGTGTGTGTGTGTGTCACCATGATCTCCAGAGAGCCGTTGTGGATACTGCCTCCTCCCTGAGAGCGATCGGTCACCACAGTGAGCTGGTCCTCTTCATCCTGAACACACACACAGTTTTAAAAGAGTGAGACTAGAGGACACTAAATCAAGTATTTAAACAAACAGATAAACATACAACATATTTACTTTCCAGAGAGAAGTACAACACTTTAATTAAAGCTTATTTTCAAAAAGTTGGGTTTATTCCTACAGTTTTTTATTTTTACGAGTGATAGTCCTGTGTCAAATGTCTGAAAACATAAATCATATTTAGTTAACCTTCAAAGAGAAATGACAGAGATAAGTGTGTGTGTATATGTGTGTGTGTGTGTGTGTGTGTGTGTGTGTGTGTGTGTGTGTGAGAGAGGAAGTAGGGGAGGGGTTGGAGGTAAATAAAGAAATGTTGGTATATTTTTAAAACTTCATTTCATGATAATAGTCAAAGTCAGGTCCTTAAAGGTGGGGTAGGTAATTCACTTCAGAAACCCTTGTTGTTATATTCCATGGAATGCTCTTAACATCCCGATAGCAATGAATATCTGAAGTGCTTTGACAATAAATACATAAATAAATATCATCTGTGGAAGCCGTAGTACTGTAAAAAGCTCGACCAATCATCTGAGCCGGCCCGGCTAAAATAACTGGATGGCCTACCTGCCTGTCAGCCTTCCATCTGTGCACAAACTTATCTCGTGCCCTCATTGGTCATGTGCGCGTTCGTGTGTGTTGGAGGAGGGGCTCTGTAAGGAAGTCTGAAGGAAGGGGCAGATTTTTTTCGGCTTCGTATTTTCAAATTCTAGTGCACTCTATTCTTACCTACCCTACCTTTAAGGAAGACGGTGCCTTCTCGTTTGATTATAGCCATTTACGCACATATATTCTCATAGTGTTTGTGAACCAAGTGGAGCCTTATCAAAGCTGTTATAGTTCCTCTGAAAGGAACACACACACACACACCTTGATGAAAGCGCGGGAGTTGATGGGGTAATAGTTCCCAGCGATGGGCTCCGACTGCCTGAGGGTCCAGGAGGGCCGGAAGTCCTTCCTTCAGGACGAAACAACACATATCATATAGAAATAAAATGTCAATCTCAGTGGATAGTTCATCCTACAGCTACTGGGTTCTGTCTCTCTGCCTCTCACCTCCTCCGCAGCATCTCTCTGCCGTTGGAGTCCGTGTAGAAATACTCAGAGGTTTTGATGCTGGTGTCGAAGCGAGTGATCACCTCCTTCCCCAGCTCGTCACTGAGGAACACAAATACAGACACAAACCCTTAATATGCAGTAATATTAACATGTATATACACCAGTACAGTAATAAGTGATACACTGACCCGATGGGCACGGGTCCGACGGTCCACTCCAGCTCCAGCTCTCTGCGGTCAGAGTACAGCCGGACCACCTGAGAGACCCAGGGAGAAAACACCTGCCGCACCTCCTGCACCACGACTCCCTGAAACACAGTCACACAATAATCCTCTGATTAAACTCTAAATATATATATAAATAAAAATAATAACCCTAAGATTATAGTTGATAATAAATAAGATGATCAGCTGCTCCACCTGGAAGCTCTCTGTCATGGCGGAGCTGCTGATGATGAAGGGGGTCGAGGAGTTGGGTCTGAAGATGTAGGCGCCTGAAGGCTGGTCACTGTGGGCGTTATTACCATCACTGGCATTGTACCTGGAACACACACACACACACACACACACACACACACACACACACACACACACACACACACACACACACACACACACACACACACACACACACACACACACACACACACACACACACACACACACACACACACACACACACACACACACACACACACACACACACACACACACACACACACACACACACACACACACACACACACACACACACACACACACACACACACACACACACACACACACACACACACACACACACACACACACACACACACACACACACACACACACACACACACACACACACTTACTTCTCAGCTCAAGTTTCAACATGAAATATTAATTTTAGTTTACACTTGTCTCTCAGAGTAATACTCACCAGTAGAAGTTCTGGGTCAGTTTGATGCTCTGCTTGGTCTCCAGGTTGCTGAGGCCGCTCAGGAGGCCGGTGTCGGGGTCAAAGGTCACTCGTAGGAACTGGAGAACATGGACACACACACATAAATCCACACATAAATACAGCGGCAGATTTGGAACAAACTCCGCTCTCTCTGGCAGAAACAGGAAATGCCAGAACCTTTCGTAACAACGGTTTCAAAACACACTCAGTGTTCAGAGGAGGGTGTGAAAGTGCTTTCTCTGGAACTCTGGATGAGTGTGTTAGGGACTGGTCCCCAATTGCACCGTACAAGAAGGCAGAATGATCAAGGGTTATAACTGTGGGCGTAAATATAACATGATAAGTGTGAGTGAGTACTAGGTTGCTGCTGGTGCTGTTCGTCTGTTTTTTGTTGTTATTGTTTTGTGGGTTTTATTATGTTTCTTGTATTGTCTCCCCTGAAAATACAATAACAAATATTGAAAGACAAAAGTGCTTTCTCATGCTAAAAGGTGTTATAAAACACAGCTCTCCACACCTTGTTCTGGATGGAGGTGGGGGTCCTGGGGGAGGTGGAGGCGGGTAGAGGTCCGTCTTTCAGCAGGGAGACGGAGAAGGTGGTGAAGCCCAGAGGAGGAGCCTCCACCTGGAAGAGCAGCTCTCTGAGGGCGGAGCCTCGACTCCTCCTCACCTCCTGGGTGGAGGAGGACACAGGGAGCACCTG
>NW_022987593.1:19860161-19930161 GCF_902827165.1 Trematomus bernacchii
TCTATTTCACTTCCTGTTTCAAAAGTGCTGATTTGGGGTATAAAGCTTTAAAAAGGAGGGGTCTGAGCTCATGCGGGACCCGGCAGCTACTGTCTAAACTAAATGCTGCCGTGATGAAACGCCATATCATGGATTATCAAGGATTATTTCTGAAACAGTATGGAGCTCAAAGGCTTTCTCTCTTGCCGGTTATACCACAAGGTGAGTTCCTTTTTATTTCCTGCTTCTTCACACACATGCTCTCCAGTACAGGTTAGCTCTGAGTGTTAGCGATGCTAATCTAAACACCGACCATATTACGTCCAAAACAGTCGGGCATTGTTTCTGATAGCAACGTTTCTGATAGGGCCGTGGGTCCACATTTCAGATATTACGTCATATCGGACGCAAATCTGGATCAGCTCCGTTGTAGCCCCGTTTTTAGAGATTTGGGTACGGAGGAAAAGAGAGAGGGTTTTATTTTCTGACGCTGCGTGAGTTCCCTGACACACCAGGGACACATATTTATGTATAAAAGACATCAAAAAGTGCATTTTGCATGATAGGTCCCCTTTAATGTTTTACATTAAGAAATAATAAAACAGGGTCTCACTCAGGGTCTGGCTGTCCCCCTCCCCAAACGGGCCCTTCCTGGAGTCCGGACCCCCGAGCACCTCCAGCTGGTTACACGTCTGAAACACACAAAGACACACACTTATAAAGTACTGTATGTCAACATGTAAGACCCTACTGTACAGATCCTGAGCTATAATGAGAGATACCGTAATCCCATTTATTGTTCAAGTATAATAAATAATAGTATGCTCTTACGTGACGGCACAGCGACCAGAACATAAAGGGTCCGACTCACCAAGACCCTCCTGCTCGTGCTTCTTCAAATGTGAAAACTTCTATTAAATGCACGAAACCTAAAGTAATCGTAAAGCTCTATTCTGAATACTTTGAGGTTTTTATTGTGCTTTCTAAGCTTCACTTTCACCATTCGGAGATGTAGACATTTGCATGATGTCTAAATGAAACTTTTTTTAATGAGAATGTGTTAATATTGCTTTTAATTTCAATACAAATGAATGAATGAACCCCTCTCTACCTGCAGGTTGCTGTTGCTGATCCTCTCGTATCGTTTCAGCGCCGGGCGGCTGGTGAAGTATCCGGTCCAGAAGTCGTGAGCGGCGTCAGCGTACGGGAAGAAATCATCCGTCTTCAGAGCCCTGGGGTGAAAAGACGACGTGAGATCACTCTTTGATTAAAGTGGACCTATCATGCTATATTTGAATAATATAGTGTAGGACCAATTTTGTTTTCAAAATACCAAACAGATCATGCATTTTAGCCATGCCTCATTTTGCTCAATTTGACAATTTCTAGCTCTGGGCTGATTCAGTGAGAACAGCACCACCTACAGGCCTGGCATATGTACTACAGCGTCTCCAGCGCTTTCGAACGGCAATGGCCGTGGTTGTCTCCTCCTGATTGGTGGAGTTGGCCCAATAGCCGTAGCGCCACCGTCCTGACGTCAGGACAGTGTTCAAATCTGGATCAGTTTTTGTCAGATCCGTTGCAGCCCCTTTTTTAGAGATTTGGGTATGGAGGAAAATAGAGAGGGTCGTGTTTTCTGACACTTGGTGAGATCCCTGGAACACCGGGGACACATATTCATGTAGAAAAGACGTACAAAAGTGCATTTTGCATGATAGGTCCCCTTTAAAACATAATAGTCTTATACTCTGATTGCCTTTTACTCTGTTGTTCAATTGTATGTGTATTCTTGTATGTGTTTAACAGAGACATATGTTAAGGATTTACATTTCAGGATGGCAAAGGAAGTAAAAGGGGGATTTGCAAATGGTTAAGGACGAGGGGGGTTAAATGGTTTAATGGTGGGGATGTTTAGATCATGTCTAATGGCACATTTCCACTACAGGGCCTCGCACGGCTTAGTACGGTATAGTTAGGCCTTGGTAGGCCAGGCTCACTTTATGCTGCGTCTCCATTACAGTTTAGGAACTGGGGCAGTAACTATAGTAACACAGTGTAGGCGGAGCCGTGACGTCACCTTCAGAGAACCCCAGAAAAACAACACAGCCGTTAGCTGTTAGCACTCAGAGCTCACAGCTCCTCATATCTGTTCAGAAACTAGACAGAAGTTAAACAAGTACAAACCACAGACTGCCTGTGTCATGGTGAATACAGTCGCTGCTTTATTTATGTCTGTGTAGGCCGTTGTTGTGAGTGTGGACGGTCAGAGCATATATTGCGTTAGCTTAGCCAATCTCCATCTAGAAAACACGCATTTTAAAAGGTTTTTCTCCTGCCGTCTGTCTGCAGACTTGACAAAGCATTAATTCATGGTTTTTACTAACCGGTATCAGTATGTTGTTACTTCGGCATCATTTTGAAACGTGTATTACAATTAAATCACAGTCAAATATGTCCATCTTGTTGTAGTTGCCAGCGATTCTCTCTCTAGTGTAGCATACTCAGCCCGGTTGTTGGCCCGGAAAGAACCTGGATTTTGGAGAGCCAGAAAACTGTGAAAAAGTACCCGCTAGCCGGAACTACGCCAAGTGGAAACACAACCAAAAACAGGCCGGGCACGGCACACTTAAACCGCGCTGTAGTGGAAATGCGCCATAAGAGAATTTAAGGGTGGGACTAGTTGGCTATTCTCTCTACTATATAGCGTTTCTGTAAACTGTGTTCTGAGTGCAGAACTTCTCTATCCTCTGAGGATGAAGCTGCTCTGTTCCTGCACACCATTTCTACTCCAGAAAGCAGATTTAAGGAGCACGTTACCAGGTGCTGTTGGCTCGGTGCAGCTCCTGCAGGTAGCATGACGGCGTGGAGTAAAGCACGTTGACCTTCCCTCCGTTCGCCTGCTCAGCGTTCACGTAGCGGATCAGCTTGTCCAGGTTCTTGTACCACAGGTTGGCGTTCTCGTACTGGAAGTCTGAGCCCATGGTCATGATGATGTGGTTCGTCTTATACACCATAGACTGAGGGGGGAGAACGGCAACATTATACATTTTTACTTTAATCCAAAGCGTCTTCCAATAAGAGATTAGTTTATACGTGTACTAGAATGTTTACAAGAAAAACGTTTCAAAGAAAAGGGAAAGCAAAGATATCAAACCGTCAAAGGGACTAATCTACAGAATAGTTTTATAAAGGAAATTAAAGATTAGATATATTTATTAGTACAACAAATAATATGACATGATTCACAATAAAACTGAGGCTAATTTAATGAAAATTGTACAAAAATAATAATGTAAAAAAGGGTAATAAGATCAAGGTTTGTCCGAAAGCTCTGAAAAGTTCACCTAACGTAACGTCCACACGGCAGCGTCGCGTGCTTCAACGGAGACGCTTCCCCTTCCCTTTGAATGGGGTGACGTCACGCTTTGCCGAACTGCATTGTGGTTCCGTCAAACCGCGTGCTTGTGTGTCCGGGCGGGAGATTAATGTGATTGGTTGTTGGTCGCGCGCCAGACACGCCCACCGGCAAGCTTCGCCGCGACGGAACCGTGTGGACGTACCGTAATGCGGAAATGCCTTAAAGCTGCAGTACCTCTAATGGCCAGCAGGCGGTCAGATCTTATGGAAGTCTATGAAAAGATGTCGCTAGTCCTCACCTGATTTATGACCTCAGTAATGGTTTAAAACAACTGTCAAATGAAGTGATGTTTCTGACCTGACTGTTGGCGATGGCGACGAAGCGGTTCACCACGTCGTCCACGTTGTAGTCCTCCAGCTCAGGGTCGTCTCTGATTGGTGGATCGTCACAGGACTGATCCCAGCAGAAGCCGGTCGGGGGGTTGTACCCGTTGGGAAGGATCCCTACAGGGGGGAGAAAGGTGAGATTAACCGAAAGTGACACACTGAGTAACCCCCAAACGGAAAAATATGAAATGCTGTGTTACCGGTGAAGAGGTCGGCCATGGGGGGGGTGAGGCTCTCGGAGGCCCTCCACAGAAGCTCCTGCTCCTTAGTGCCCATCCTCTGAGATCTGTCCTGGTAGTCCAGACGCCCGAAGAAGAAGCCGTCATACCCCATCTGACACACACACACACACACACACACACACACACACACACACACACACACACACACACACACACACACACACACACACACACACACACACACACACACACACACACACACACACACACACACACACACACACACACACACACACACACACACACACACACACACACACACACACACACACACACACACACACACACACACACACACACACACACACACACACACACACACACACACACACACACACACACACACACACACACACACACACACACACACACACACACACACACACACACTGCTGAAATGCTACCTATCATACCTTTCAACATGTATCCTGATTTCATGGCAGCATTCAGATGATGTACCTGAGCGAACATGGAGGCGTGTTCCCGGGCGTGTCCGAAGGGGTCGATGTGCCAGGCGACCCGGGGGCGACCGCAGAGACCGAAGGTTTCGTTGAGGAAGCGAAGCCCCAAGGTCATCTGGTCGATGACGGAGCTGTAGTGGGTCGTGGCTTCATCGCTCATACACCAGCCGCCGTTCACAAACTCCAGACGCCCTGAAGGAGGAGGAGAGGATAAGAAATGTTGTTCTTACTGTAGAATCTGTTTTATATCATCATGAGTTTCAAGCCATGCTAGTGAGTTATTCATTTAGTTTACTGGAAAGAAGCCCATCTAGAGGTGGGAAGTAGTGGAGTACAAATATTTTGTTACTGTACTTAAGTACATCTTTCTGGCATCAGTACTTTACTCCACTACTTATTTTTCTGACCACTTTTTACTTTGACTTCTTACATGTTGAACCCAAATACCTGTACTTTCTACTTCTTACATGTTGAACACAAATACCTGTACTTTCTACTTCTTACATGTTGAACACAAATACCTGTACTTTCTACTTCTTACATTTTGAACACAAATACCTGTACTTTCTACTTCTTACATGTTGAACACAAATACCTGTACTTTCTACTTCTTACATGTTGAACCCAAATACCTGTACTTTCTACTTCTTACATGTTGAACACAAATACCTGTACTTTCTACTTCTTACATTTTGAACCCAAATACCTGTACTTTCTACTTCTCACATGTTGAACACAAATACCTGTACTTTCTACTTCTTACATGTTGAACACAAATACCTGTACTTTCTACTTCTTACATGTTGAACCCAAATACCTGTACTTTCTACTTCTTAGATGTTGAACACAAATACCTGTACTTTCTACTTCTTACATTTTGAACCCAAATACCTGTACTTTCTACTTCTTACATGTTGAACACAAATACCTGTACTTTCTACTTCTTACATGTTGAACACAAATACCTGTACTTTCTACTTCTTACATGTTGAACACAAATACCTGTACTTTCTACTTCTTACATGTTGAACACAAATACCTGTACTTTCTACTTCTTACATGTTGAACCCAAATACCTGTACTTTCTACTTCTCACATGTTGAACCCAAATACCTGTACTTTCTACTTCTCACATGTTGAACACAAATACCTGTACTTTCTACTTCTCACATTTTCCAAACAGGCTGGTTCCTTTAGTTTGAATGTGTGTTTGGTGGCGTGATCATTATTATTTAGAGTCATTGCGTGCCTATTGATTTGAACACGATGCGTGTATCCATCATTTCCTGGTCTTCTCTTAAGAAGAGGGCAGCCAGGTATATATTGCACAGTTATTACGGCTTTTATATATATATTGAACATATTGCACATAATTTGTATTTCACAACAAGGGGTATTTTATAGTCTGTGTGCGTGTGTGTGTGTGTGTGTGTGTGTGTGTGTGTGTGTGTGTGTGTGTGTGTGTGTGTGTGTGTGTGTGTGTGTGTGTGTGTGTGTGTGTGTGTGTGTGTGTGTGTGTGTGTGTGTGTGTGTGTGTGTGTGGTTATATAGTCTGAGTGCTGCGGGAAGGAAGGAGCTTATCTCTCTGCGAGCAGCAGCCTACAGTCTGTAATGTTGTGAGTGTTACATCAGGGCAGGGATTGTGAATATGAAGCCAGTCTTTCAGAGCAAATGTAAATGTTGTTCTCACCTTCCTCCACCAGCTGCTTCACGGTCTGCTGCATGCTGGAGCTCTGCTGCCTCCACCAGCGGTAGAAAAAGGCCGTCTCCACATAGATGAACCTCCGATCGGGGTTCTTCAGCAGCTGGTCCACCACCGAGTCCAGGATGTACTGCACCCCCGCATGCTGGATGTCGTTACGGTCTACACACACACACACACAAACAGAATAGGTGGAGGGAAAACAGACATTTTTGTAAAATAATAACAACGGAAGAAAAAAAAGCACCTCCCTTAATGTGTTGTTTTGTTCACAACTCAAAGATATTAAGTAACGTCTCTCTAGAGGAGAAACCAGAACATTGTATTGTCTTAAAGGGGACCTATCATGCAAATTGCACTTTTTGATGTCTTGTATAAAGATGTGTCCCCGGTGTGTCGGGGAACTCACGCAGCGTCAGAAAATAAAACCCTCTCTCTTTTCCTCCGTACCCAAATCTCTAAAAACGTGGGAACAACGGAGCTGATCCAGATTTGCGTCCGATATGACGTAATATCTGAAATGTGGACCCACGGGCCTATCAGAAACGTTGCTATCAGAAACAATGGCCGACTATTTTGGACGTAATATGGTCTGTGTTTACATTAGCATCGCTAACACTCAGAGCTAACCTGTACTGGAGAGCATGTGTGTGAAGAAGCAGGAAATAAAAAGGAACTCACCTTGTGGTATAACCGGCAAGAGAGAAAGCCTTTGAGCTCCATACTGTTTCAGAAACAATCCTTGATAATCCATGATATGGCGTTTCATCACGGCAGCATTTAGTTTAGACAGTAGCTGCCGGGTCCCGCATGAGCTCAGACCCCTCCTTTTTAAAGCTTTATACCCCAAATCAGAACTTTTGAAACAGGAAGTGAAATAGAGGGATATGAGGCATGGCTAGAATGATCTGTTTGGTATTTTGAGCAAAACACTTCAGAGACATGTTTTTTATATATTTTTATATATCTGAGACCTATGCTATTGCCTAAAAATAGCATGATAGGTGACCTTTAATATTTACATTTAAGGAGCTGGAATGTATATCAAATTAGACTTTTAAAAAGAAATTACCAATCCAATTAGTAATGGGAAAGTTGGCAACAACGTGATTCATATTTGCAGACATTAATTGTGAAATAATGATAATTAAGAGTGATAGAAGAATAATAGAATAGGGAGGGATGAAACCCTCTTTAATGGTCACACATGCAGAGCACACAGCACACACAGTGAAATTTGGCCTCTGCTTTTAACCCATCCTAGTACAAGGAGTCTAGTACTAGGAGCAGTGGGCAGCTATTGTACAGCGCCCGGGGAGCAATGGGAGTGGGGGGGAAGGGGGGTGTCCGGTGCCTTGCTCAAGGGCACCACGGCAGGGCAGGAGGTGAACTGGGACCTCTCCAAGTAGAAGTCCACACTCCATATTTAGGTCTGGTCGGGGACTTGAACCAGCGACCCTACGGCTCCCAGTCCAAGCCCCTACTGACTGAGCCACTGCCGGACACAAAGTAATAATGATAATTAAGAGTGATACCCAACATATGTGTAACTTTGTACCTCGTCTCATTTAAAGCCCTCAGCCTTTTACAGGTGTTTTATAGCAGCTCTCAGGTGATCAGATGAGAAACGGCGTGTTGGAAATGATTCCTTCAGCATCTCGAGGACATTTAGAGTCCTGTCACATGACTTCAATGCTCTGTGTTTCCACTCACACTGATTAAAACACTTTTATAGTTTCAGGGTCGTTCAGGTTTCTTGTCTCAGACTTCCAGCATCACGTATGTTTTTATAGTGAGAGAGACTGTGTGCTCAATGAAGGTGAAAATCATCTGTCCGTCACCTGAGTGTGCTGTAACAGACATCATCTGCACTTTGTGTATATATATCGTGTGTGTGTGTGTGTGTGTGTGTGTGTGTATGAATCTCAATTTGCATCCATTACTAGAGTGTAACAACAGGGTTTTGAATTAAAAGGTTAATTTGTATTTAACAATTACTAAAATGTTGTGTTTCCTAATTTAGTTTTGGTCATGAAAGCTTCTCCACACATTCTTGACCTCAACCTTTAAATAGGTACCTGTAATGTTTTTTTATTTTTATGTGTTTGCACCCCTGTGAGACTCTGAAACGTCTCATGTCAGTTTCTACGTTAAAGTGGACCTATCATGCTATATTTGAAACATATATTGTAGGGCCATACCTATATAAAACATGTCTGTGAAGTTTTTTTTTCAAAATACCAAACAGACCATGCATTTTAGCCATGCCTCATTTGCTCTTTTCCAGCCCTGTTTTTGCAAGGGCTGATTCTGTGAGAAGTCTTCTTCGCTGCTTTTGTGGCAGACTACAGCGCCACGTACAGGCCTGGCATATGTACTACAGCGTCTCCAGCGCTTTCGAGCGGCAATGGCCGTGGCCCAACCCCCCATTCCCCTGATAGGTGGAGAGTTGCCCATATAGGCGGAGCTCCCTGTTTCTGACGTCAGAACAATTTCAAATCTGTATCAGATCCGTTGCAGCCCCGTTTTTAGAGATTTGGGTATGGAGGAAAAGAGAGAGGGTTGTGTTTTCTGACACTTGGTGAGTTCCCTGGAACACCGGAGACACATATTCATGTATAAAAGACGTACAAAAGTGCATTTTGCATGATAGGTCCCCTTTAAGTTGTGATCCCAGCGTGTCACTGACCTCCGTAGAAGTACTGGTCCACGGTCTTCAGCCAGCCCACGTCATCGTGTGTGTGAGGGACCAGGTGCACGTTCAGCATGTCCGGCTGTGTGGCATGACAGGACTACACACACACACACACACACTAATAAACACTAACACACACTGAGGACGGACACATCTACTGCACTGCTCTATTGTTAGGGAAGGCACACAGTAAGTAGAGACATCCTATTAATACATTTAGAGGACAAATAGTTCCTCTTTCTGTTTTTATTCTTAATATAAATTCAGTTCCTCAAACAAACGGACATTAGTGATGGGAAAATAAGAACATAAGAAACATTGTTGAGTACAATAAAGGAATATGATTTATATAAAGTAACTAAAGATATTCAATACATGTACTGGAGTAAAAGAAACCTCTGTAGTGGAGTAGAAGTACCATGTAGCATAAATGGAAATACTCAAGTAAAGTACAAGTACTTCAAAATTGTGCAATTTAATGAATATAAAACTGAGCCTAATATTACTTTTTTATGGTTAATTTCAAATTGGTGATTTTTGGACCCTGAGCCCCTAACCCAAGAATGCGAATGAGTGGAAGTGAAAGCTGCAGGAAGTGCTCATCTTTAGGGAACTTAAAAAGTAAGAGATATAAAATAATAATTAAAAAAACAAGCACAAAAGGAAACATGGCTGACCTCATATCCGCAGGTTGGAGACTTTCCTGTTTCTGGTCCAAGAGGAAAAGGTAAAGCTCCAGAGAAGGAGAAGAAGGAGAGGAGAGCAGCCAGCTGCAGACATCTGGCCGCCATGTTGAGAAATGAACCGCAAATCATGTGACATCTGTTTATCTGAACTGGAGTCACATGACAAGACTTCCGCGAGGGAACAGGGAGTTGTGTTCCCTGAGCTGAGACTGTAAGGCACGACCGATGACGGGAAAGAACAGTAACATTGAGGGAAATTAGGATTATCGGTACTATTTAATGAGTTACTACATCTACAAAAAAAGTACATGTTGTTGGAGTGGTTACTGAGGAATTTCTGCCAATAAAAACCCAACAAATATTTAATTGTTAAATGATCAAATCAATTCAAAGTTTTTTTTATCAAGCCCAATATCACAAAACACGTTTGCCTCAGTGAGCTTTACAGAATAATACACATAGATGGTAGTGTAAAATGAAGTTAATATTACAATAAACTATTTAAAAAAAACATGGTAGAACGTGAACTACAATTAAAGTATTAAAAAAAGGATAAAAATACAACAAAAAGACAGTAAAAACAATAAAATACCATAACATGTGGGACTCAGGAGGGCGCACCTAGGGAAATCTATAACCAGCTCTAAGTAAAGGCTTTATTAAAAGTCTTCAACGAGCTCTTAAAATGTTGGACACTGTCCAGTTATATGCTTATGATTGCAGAATCCATTTTCAACTTTTGGACAAAAATAATTTACGAAACAATGTATTTTGAAACAAGAATATCAGGGTTAAAAACTATGTAGTAGACAATAGAAAATGTAAATTGGACGACAGACTTTACATTTCTGAACTTTTAAATTATGATCAAAACGACATGCTCGAGAATTGTATACAAGTTGGATTGATGTTGTTTTTCTATGTTTAAAATATAAATGGGGAAAAGGAAAGTCCTCTCACAAGTGAAATGATGTTGTTCTTGGGTGAAAGGCATTTCCTTTTTTCATTCAATTTAAAAGGTTAAATATTATGGGAGGCTGTGGCGCAGTGGACTAGAGCGTTAGTGTTCGGATCAGGGGAGCACAGGTTCAAACCCCACTGCAGTCAGCATGTCGTTGTGTCCCTGAGACACTTCACCCCAAATTGCTCCTGTGGGGATTGCCCACAGTATTGAGTATGTAAGTTGCTTTGGATAAAAGCGTCTAACAAGTAACATGTCATGTAAATGTATTAAAGAAACGTATAAGGAACTGCAGATTCACGCAAACATATACCACGACTTCAACTTCCTGCTTATCAAAGGCAGTATTTATCCGTGGTAAAATTGTTATGTTTCACGATATAAAACATCCTCAGACTGCAGCTTCAGGATCAGTTTATTGCGAGGCCAAGAAGGGAAGAACTCATCTTGGAAAAAGCCACACTGAAGACGATTACAACATATTCTACAGTCACGTTAATATACGGAAGCACACAGAGTAAACAGATGGAGACAATGCTACGAGAGAAAACTTTACAGACCAGCATTTCAGTTTATGAAACAGACATACAGCTTTTCAAATAATGCACTTCATGGCAAAAAACAACTTTGGATTTGACCTGTTGGAGAAAATCAGGTTGGCAAATTCACAAAATACTGGCCCGATTATAATCAAACTTGGTGAAAGGGTGAAGCAAAGAAAGCAACCATTGCATTTTAAAGCGGCTAGCTACATGTATTATTTGTCCTTTATGGGAACCGCCCTTTTGGTTTCAGCCTAATATTTAAACAATGCCCTTCGAAAATGTTTCACAATGTAAAAAATAAGATTCTACGTAGCTGTGTTTTTGTGTCTTTGGAGTTGCAATAGTTGATCATTGGTTTTAATTGCTCACACAGTGCCTCGGTGAAGTGATCACAATCAGATAATTTAAAAAACAATTAGGAAATAAGATGCTATCCCATAATGTAAGAACATCTGGCTACAGTATGGCATCCATTCAGATGAAAGGCACTTATCGTGTTATAATTAGCGCCACAGCCTCATGCTACTATCAAACAGAAACAGTGGTAGTTCATTCAAATGTTCTTGTTATGATATTGTTCCTTTTATCCATCACTCATCTGATGTCATTTCATGCATGTGAACAGTTTAAAGATGGAGCATGCCAAGACTGAAAGGATATACGGTGATAATAACATTTGATTTGATTGGTTTTAAGCGGATATGAGACAATAATAGGATTTGGAAGCTTGTAAAGTACACGTGATAATTCCCCACTCAAAACCTTATGAACAGTTACAGTAGTAGAGTTTGAACCTTCCTCAATTGGTCACCAAATGATAGACATGTTGTGCAGCTTAGTGAGATAGCATAGTAGTGACAACCATGGGAATGATAGTACTGAACCATATACTGAATATTAGTAATACATGGGCACAGACAAAGGAACAGGAAATGCCAAACACATGATATTAAACCGAGAATGACAACCTGCAATGTGAAGGTAGTGTTGAAGGAATGGTTTGGGGAATTTACTCTAAATGTATTTACCAATCGAACATCATGCTGTATTGCAGAAGACTTTAAAGTAGAGATTGAGACCCTTAACTCAGTAGAAAAATGTTTACAGAGGTATTAAAACCATACTTGCCAACCTTGAGACCTCAGAAATCGGGAGAAATTAAAAACCACCGCGCCGGGGAGGGGGGGGGGGGGGGTTGCTAGTGGATCGCCGGAGCTGTTAGAACTGTTAGCACCGGAGCCTCGCAGCGGGGAAACTGACTTTTAAAGATGAAAAGAACATCTACACATGCTTGTAGTTGTAAGTGCAATGCCTTGCTGCCTGTAGCACCATCCTTGATGAGGACCAGGAAAGGAGTGAGCAGAGGGTAGAGTTGTCCATTCTTGTTCTGTGACTATCTTCCTCACCATGCTGAACACCCTCTCAGACTTTCAGTTGCGCGCGCTACTAAAGGGATGCGCTACCATGGAAACCAAATAATGGTGTAGCTGTATTGAAGTCCTCAGTGGAAACAGTCGTGAGTAAATCTGATTTTGTCAGAAATCGGGAGAAATGCGGGAGAAATATGACCCCGGGAGGAAACCGGGAGAGGGCAGTGAAATCGGGAGTCTCCCGCGAAAATCGGGAGGGTTGGCAAGTATGATTAAAACCAATACCAGGTCAGGTCAATTTTCTCATAGACTTCGATGCAATCTGATCTCTTTTTGCACCCAGAGGAGATTAGAACAAATTCAGGTTTAAGGCATTTCAACAATGGCTTTAATTGTTTTAGACCCGTATGTCCCAGAACAACAGAATCCAGCTACCAACGTCTCCAAAGCTCACTTACTGGTTTGTTAAATCCCTACGCAAACGAAACAGTAACATTTAGATTTTGTAACCTTTAATGCCGATTGTAAAGGGGTAAACATTTTCTCATCGAGGAAAACTATTGCTTTATTCATGATTTTGTACTCTGGAGATGAAGGCATGAACCAAAGATAAATATATCTGCTACTATATGAGTGAGGTTTCTCATGTCGCCTGGCAGAGATACAGAAACATCTTGTATTCAAGTAGTCGCAGGTACTTAATATTCAGCCTGTCAAAAAAAGTCCTTCTGGTATTCGTATGTACACAAAAAGTCCCATAAATAAATGTATTTACAACAAATTTGAAGCTTATAGAAAACAATGAAACACACAAATGGGCGTGAATACTTCTTAGTGTCTTTGAGTTGTTGTTCATACCACAGAAATGTTGTCAAACACATTTTGGTGTGTTGATTGGCAAACAAATTAAAGGTCCCCTATTATACTGTTTGTCATCAATATATCACAGGTCTCAGATATATCCAGAGCCTCTCTCTGATTGGCTGAAACACCAAACAGATCATTGCAGCATTACCCATAATCCCCTCTGTTTCAGCCCTGTTTCCAAAGTGCTGATTCTCTGTCTGTTACTTTAGATGAAAATAAGGAGCCCCTCCCCACGCCCCTCTGAGAGAGATTTGGTTACAAAGAACTCAATGGTGCTCTAGGAGGAGATTCAGGTGATAAGGTGGGGGGGGGTTACCTTGGTTGCTGATTGGCTAATGGTTACACAAGACAAGACATCGTTATGACATCATAAAGTGGCCAAAATCTGATCAGCTCATTTTCAGACAGGTTTTTATAAAAATGGATCAGGAGAAAAAGAGAGAGAATCTTTGTTCCTGAAACTTTCAGAGTCTCTCTGAGGGGACACATGTTGATGTAGAAGAGACATGAAGAAGAGGGGACACATGTTGATGAAGAAGAGACATGAAGAAGAGGGGACACATGTTGATGTAGAAGAGACATGAAGAAGAGGGGACACATGTTGATGTAGAAGAGACATGAAGAAGAGGGGACACATGTTGATGTAGAGGAGACATGAAGAAGAGGGGACACATGTTGATGTAGAAGAGACATGAAGAAGAGGGGACACATGTTGATGAAGAAGAGACATGAAGAAGAGGGGACACATGTTGATGTAGAAGAGACATGAAGAAGAGGGGACACATGTTGATGTAGAAGAGACATGAAGAAGAGGGGACACATGTTGATGTAGAGGAGACATGAAGAAGAGGGGACACATGTTGATGTAGAAGAGACATGAAGAAGAGGGGACACATGTTGATGAAGAAGAGACATGAAGAAGAGGGGACACATGGTGATGTAGAAGAGACATGAAGAAGAGGGGACACATGTTGATGTAGAAGAGACATGAAGAAGAGGGGACACATGTTGATGTAGAAGAGACATGAAGAAGAGGGGACACATGTTGATGTAGAAGAGACATGAAGAAGTGGATTTTGCACAATAGGTGACCTTTAAGATTTCAAACTACTAAAAAATGGATGTTTTGACAGTAGGAAAAGCACAAGAGTAAATAATAACAGATTCAAGATTATTTTAAAGCACAGTTTCAGCGTCCTCATATTTTGCATGCTGGGAAACTTGAACAGAACAGAGCCCTTTTTTAATGTCATGTTGCTAATAATCCTGTGCAATGACAAGTCATGATATTGGGCTGAAATATGCATATTGTAAAATGTAATCATTGCGTGCACTTTGTGATTTTTAAAATACTCGTTTTGAAACCCTTTAGAGAGAGACTTAGAATGAGAGAATATGCAGAAAGACATGAATGGAAAGAGAAATGGGACGCTACTTCCTGTTGCTTCCTCGTTCGCAACGTGTTCAGTTTAAATGTTAACCCTCCTGTTGTGTTCGGGTCAAATCTGACTGATTTACTACTTTCATCAATCATAAATATTGTGTTTTACATTTGATTGCTTCAAGGCCTTATGAGATCCTCCACAGTAGGCATTTGAACATATATCTGATTACCACTTTCATAGAATTTTGAGTGTCTTAGTCGACTTTAAAACACCTATGATGCTCCCGGTCAGAAATGGCAAAGGAAATGAATGGGTGAATCTAGATTAGAGAGTACACACCCACATCTACAGACAGCTCAGACAGCTCAGACAGCTCAGACAACAAAGTGAGGGCGGTGAAACGAACACGACAGGAGGGGCTAAGGTCCTTGGCAGAGGTGGGAAGTAGTGGAGTACAAATACTTAAGTACATTGTTCTGGTATCAGTACTTTACTCCACTACTTATTCTGACGACTTTTTACTTGACTTCTTACATGTTGAACCCAAATACCTGTACTTTCTACTTCTTACATGTTGAACCCAAATACCTGTACTTTCTACTTCTTACATGTTGAACCCAAATACCTGTACTTTCTACTTCTTACATGTTGAACCCAAATACCTGTACTTTCTACTTCTCACATTTTCCAAACAGGCTGGTTCCTTTAGTTTGAATGTGTGTTTGGTGGCGTGATCATTATTATTTAGAGTCATTGCGTGCCTATTGATTTGAACACGATCCGTGTATCCATCATTTCCTGGTCTTCTCTAAAGAAGAGGGACCAATGAAAACGTTGTCATGTTGCCGTTGTTCAGCATGGAAACATTCATTAGCTAACAATGACATTATTGTTCTATTAATATAAAGGGAGGTCAGGTACTCTTTAAAACAGCTGCTAGTTATGGGTACTTTTTACTGAAGTACATTTCAAAGCCCTCTTTACTTTGACTTGAGTAAAGAAGTTTAGTCAGTACTTCTACTTTCACCAGAGTATTTTTAAACATGAGTATCTGTACTTCTACTTGAGGAAAGGATGTGTGTACTTCTGACATCTCTGGTCCTTGGGGGGGGAATGGTTGGGCAATATTAGTTTGGGTTCCCACATCCTCCTCCCTCATGGGGGCAGATGATCAGGGTGGAGTCCAGGTCCAGGCGAAACGCGGGGTAAAGCGGCTGAGAGAACGGGCATCGAAACGTGTGCAGAAGCACCATGGTGTCCGACACGCTGTAGAAAGACAACGCTCCTTTCTGCCTCTCCAAGAAAACACCAATCCTCGGGCAAGGGGGGGCAGCAACCGTGGTTTTCCGGTTATCGTGCCAAGCGGCGTATCCTGCGTGAGTGCACCTCAAACGCCACGAGTTCTCGTTTCGCCCCAAAAGGCAAGGTTTCCCGCCGCCTTTTCGTCCGATTCCTTTGTAAGTGATGCCGATATCGACCCACCCTCCGCCCCTCCACTCCACCTCCCAGTAGCTGGCTCCAAACTGGCCCTCCCTGCAGAGCACCTGGGCTACGGAGTCAAAACGCTGCTGGTGAGGAGGGTAGGGCTGGGGCTCCTCTCCACAGTGGGCACCCTGGGGACCCTCCAGGAGAACCAGGGTAGGGTGGGCAGTGTCGGTGTCCAAGGAGAGGCGGCATGAAACTGGAAGGGAAGGCAAACAAGACATGAGATTTCAAGAAGAAGGACAAGCTGGAGAAAATATTCTTCAAGGGAGACTGATGTTGGCTAATCCCTTCCTAAAAGTTCTGGTATCGGAAGTGTTCTGATGGATGGAGTCACTGTGGTGTCACTCATTGGTTTGTGGACCACCTTTAGAAAGCCTTTGCTACAGGAAGATCCTCAGGGTGACATTGAAAATAGACTGTACTAACGACTCTGAGAAAGTGGACTTGACTCAAGGTTTCTTGGGTCTTAACTTCACGATTCGAGGTTTCTTAAACTGATGAAGGAAATCACTAAAAAGGTAAAAGTAACAGTGGTTCGGACACATAACCAGAACAAACGTGTCCTTAGGCAATACCATTATGCACGGTGCAGTTAAGTTAAGAAGAGGTGCAGAACAGATTGTGAAGATCGGGAAGTTTGAAGCCGAATGGAGATTGGAGAGTCTTCAAACGGCCCCAACGGCCCTCGGGCTACCAGACGATTGAACTGCTCTGACTTCTTGTTTGTTGGGACCAGTGTCCCAAGAGGGTGGAGCTAATGGTGGAACTAATACACAGACTTTAACACCTTGGTTGCGGCCATTCAATTGCAAAGTAGAAGCACCCTTAAACAAACCCTGCCTTATCATCTATTTTGCACTAAATAGGACCAACATTTAGAAAATGAACATCATGACGATTAAAGAAGACTTAAACTAGGTATTAAGACCATAACGTCACCAGGAAAATGTTAACTGAGGTAATCTATCAGGTGAAAATGTGGTTGATTTCCTCATAGACTTCTATAGAATTTGACTTTTTTGCAACCAGTGGATTCGCCCCCTGCTGGCCATTTGAAATAATGCATTTTACAGTTTAATGCATTTCCACATTGGCTTCACTTCGACACCTTAAAGGTCCCATGTCATGCTTTTCTGGTTATTACCCATCCCCTTGTGTTATGAAGGTTTCTCTGCATGTAAACGGTCTGCAGAGTCACAAACCCTCAAAGTACACCCTGTAGCGAGTAAAACTCTAACACAGAGAAGACCTGTCTATGCTGCCCCAGAACGCCTCGTTGGAGATTTCTCTTTTTCTTCCTGGGTACAGTGACGTATTTGGGTATAGTGACGTAACGTAATGTAACGGCTCCGCGGATTGGTCCAAATGGAACAATCCGTGGAGCCGTTACGTTACGTTACGTCCGCGGAGCCGTTACGTAATCCTCACACACACACACACTCAATCTTTTCTCAGCTGCAGCGCCGCCGATTTCTCCTCCCTGAGGCGGTGGGACGCGGCGAGGCTGTGAGTCGGTGTGTGAGCACACACACAAACTCCCAGCCAGGCTGCGGGTGTGTGTGTGTGTTCGGGCTGGGTTTCGCTGTGTCTCGCTGTCTCGCAGATGGCCACTGGGCTCACAGACAGGGAGGGGACAGGAGCTCCAACAAGCCGTGTAGGACAGAGAGTGAATACACATACTATACAGAGATGCTGTATGACAAACCAATGTGAGTTTGGAAAATTGCACAATATAAATCTAAATGGAATTATGATCAGTAGAAATGGCCATGACATGGGACCTTTAAAGTAGACCTATCATGCTATATTTGAATAATATAGTGTAGGACCATACCTATAAGGCATATTTATACTTTTTTTTTTTCAAAATACCAAACAGATCATGCATTTTAGCCATGCCTCATTTCGCTCAATTTGAAAAATGTTAGCTCTGCTCTGCAAGGGCTGAAGCTGTGAGAACAGCACCACCTACAGGCCTGGCATATGTACTACAGCGTCTCCAGCGCTTTCGAACGGCAATGGCCGTGGCTGTCTCCTCCTGATTGGTGGAGTTGGCCCAATAGCCGTAGCGCCACCGTCCTGACGTCAGGACAGTGTTCAAATCTGGATCAGTTTTTATCAGATCTGTTGCAGCCCCTTTTTTAGAGATTTGGGTATGGAGGAAAATAGAGAGGGTTGTGTTTTCTGACACTTGGTGAGTTCCCTGGAACACCGGGGACACATATTCATGGAGAAAAGACGTACAAAAGTGCATTTTGCATGATAGGTCCCCTTTAAGATAACTTGTTGGTGATGACGCAGGCATGAAATCTACTTCCTTTTTCTACTCTAGAGTTGAGTCAGACACCAAAAACTGCCAAAAACATTGTTAAGCCAGCTGACAGTTTGGCATGAGGCAGATAACCCTAATCCTCCTCTGACCAGATGAATAATGAATGCATGACAAGGTGACGGTGCGTTGTCAGACTGTCAGCTGCCTGGTTTTAATAAAGAACCTGTCCGTCATAAATACACTATGATTGCCATCCATCATTGATAAAGATCCAGACAGGACTTTCAGGTTTCTCTCATTATCTCCTGAGTCCGAAGCATGGAGAGAAGAAAGAGGAAGCATGGAAAGAGTGTCAACGAAACTGAATAGGTGCACCAGAGGGAAGGAAGAGAAGGCAAGGCAAGTTTATTTATATAGCACCTTTCAAAGTGCTTTACAAAATGAAAGACATTAAGAAAATGGCATTTAAAAACAGTCATTAAAAAGCAAAGACTGAAGAAAAGTCTTCAGCCTGGATTTAAAAGTAGTCAGAGTCGCAGCGGACCTGCAGGTTTCTGGGAGTTTGATCCAGATATTTGGAGCTTCATAACTGAACGCTGCTTTTACCATGTTTGGTTCTGAGAAGGGATGAAGAAGGAAAGGAGAGAAGGAAAGGAAAGAAGGGTACTTACACCTGAGGAAAGCTGCTCTCATCCTCTGATCGGCCGGCTGCAGAGACAGAGAGGACAGAGCGAAGGACGAAACAGTCACTGCTGAGAGAAGACAAAGAGACACTGTTAGTTATTACTTTTGTCCATATTGTGGAAACTATTGGAAGGAAATAAGTGCAAGAAATGACACGCAATGTTAGATAAAGACATTATGAGTTAGACAAGTGATGAAAAATACATGCATGACAAAACAGGAGGTAAAAGTCGGAGCATCCACACAGAGGGAACCACATAGGAAAAGATGAATTACATAAATCCAATAAATCAAGGTTATGACACCCTGTTAACAAACAAACCTTACCAAGCATTTGTGAAATAGCATTAGAACCAAACAGTAAAGTCACTACATGTAGCATTTGTTTGTGAGGAGCGTCTTTTAAATGATTCGGTGTGTTTTCTTCTCATGAAAGCTGGTGCAGTTTGTGTCCTTTACACCCCATTTACACGGGAGCGCAAACGCAAACGGACCGAATTCGTTATCAATAAAGTCTTCTGTTCACACGCATTCGGCTCATTTAACGTGTCCGTTCACACGAGACCTCTGGAAACGCTGTAGTACATATGTCGGGCCTGTAAGTGGCGCTGTACTTCAGCACGAGACCGCTCGTAAGCGCTGGAGACGCTGTAGTACATATGCCGGGCCTGTAAGTGGCGCTGTACTTCCGCCACAAAATACACCAAAAGCAGCGAAGAAGACCCCCGAGCACGGTTGCCATGGTTGCCCTTCTGTTTAAGCCCCGCGGTGGATTTAGCAACATGTAGTTCATGTAATTCTCCATGTCCACTTGTTGCTGATGGTTGTGAGGAGCTGTAGATTTTGCGCTAACATCTGTAGCATGGTCAGTAGCAGTAGCACTAGCAGTAGCTACTGACAGTAGCTACTGCTAGTGCTACTGCTACTGACCATGCTACAGCAGTGAGCAGCAGAGGTGGGGAGAGGCGGGGCTATGGCTTCATCGTTATCAGGAAATGATCGTATAGGGCGTACACACGGAGCTGTTTGCCCCCCCAGAGCGTTCCGTCCTCAGATCTATCCACCTTGAGACCCGTTATCGTTTGCGCGGTCCGTTTCCGTGGTTCCGTTACGGCCTCGTGTGAACGAACGGGCTATACGCGAGAGAAAAGTAGCGGATACAACCCGTTTCGTTCCCGTGTAAACAGCACCTCACACCCAAGAGATAGAGCCAGATTACAATTAAGATCCTAGTTACTTTGTTTCGAAAGGAATAGTTCTGCATTTTGGGAAATATGCTTCATAACACTCACAAGAAAACAAATGAGCATGCTTCCCAAAGAATGCCACGCTTTTTCTTTAAAGTGAATACATTCGTTAATAGTATTCAGTCTTAACAACTTGTTAAAGAAACAAAGCTAGCTGTGCTTATTATCATTCTTATCAGTAACAATAAAGTGACTACATGTAGAATTAGTTTGCAAGGAGCAGGTTTGACATGATTTATATATCATAACGACAATATCATTGATTAGAAAGAGCACTACGACCTTTTTAGACCATTATTCTTTGCAAAATCCTACATATAGTTGCTTTATTATTAAAGGAGTTGTTCAACATTTTGGGGAAAAGGCCTGGTAACTCTCTGCAAATAAGCGAATACGCATGGTCCCCAAAACATGCCAATCTATTCCTTTAAAGGGGACCTATCATGCAAAATGCACTTTTGTACGTCTTTTCTACATGAATATGTGTCCCCGGTGTTCCAGGGAACTCACCAAGTGTCAGAAAACACAACCCTCTCTATTTTCCTCCATACCCAAATCTCTAAAAAAGGGGCTGCAACGGATCTGATAAAAACTGATCCAGATTTGAACACTGTCCTGACGTCAGGACGGTGGCGCTACGGCTATTGGGCCAACCCCACCAATCAGGAGGAGACAGCCACGGCCATTGCCGTTCGAAAGCGCTGGAGACGCTGTAGTACATATGCCAGGCCAGTAGATGGTGCTGTTCTCACTGAATCTGCCCAGAGCTAGAAATGGTCAAATTGAGCGAAATGAGGCATGGCTAAAATGCATGATCTGTTTGGTATTTTGAAAAGAAAAAAGTATAAATATGCCTTATATAGGTATGGTCCTACACTATATTATTCAAATATAGCATGATAGGTCCACTTTAAAGTCATTAGATCTGCTGGTTAGTGAGCATGCCAACAAAAGCAGAATCAGCTGTTGAAGTTAGTTCACCAAAAAAGTACCAAAACCCCACATTCTTTACTTACCCCCTGTGGTGTGTTGCCTTGCAGATTGTGATGGTTTGGAGTTCTCTGCACAGGCACCCCCCCCCCAATACAATAAATATCAATGATTTTACATATTCTTAACTCAATAACACTGATAATAACTAAATCCAAGTTGACAAAAAAAACACATTTTGATTGAAACACTTCCATACAACGACTAGTTTTATCCTCAAGGAATACAAAATGACCATTACTCCGCAAGTGTTACCTTGAATGGTGAACAAAGAACCCAAAATCATAGCAAACGTTTTTATTTGTTTCAGTAAGTCTGTTAACAAACTCACAGACAGCTCGTACAGAATAATCCAAGCCCATTCTCCAGTCGTATGCTCACTACTTCCAAAACATTTTTCACTAAAACCTTCATATTTGAAACACTTCTGACTGGGAAGGCATGGGATAAAAGCAACGTTTCCTTCAATAATTCAAGGTAAGGTAACACAGGCTGAGGGGAAGATATACAAATGTTGTTTTTGTGACTTATTCCCGAGAAAGTTGGACTTTGAATGCTGATAGTGAAGATAAGCTGAACAGATCAGAATGACTGTGTTCAGGCTCCTTCCTCTGCTCCATGAATCATTCACACTAACCCCAACAGTGTTAGATGTCATGTCAAACCTTCAGCGTGTGTGTATGTGTGTGTGTGTGTGTGTGTGTGCGTGTGTGTGTGTGTGCGTGTGTTTGTGTGTGTGTGTGTGTGTATCATGTGTCTTCTGCTTACCTTTTACACACCCTCCACCCACGTAGTCCTCATTAACTGAAAGCAAAACAAAATTTGCAATAGTTATATTATATGTTTAAATACATGATATATTGTATTTTATTTCCTGGTTCACGGTTCAAAGCAGTATTCAATGTTTACTTCAGATTCGCTCCACGTCAGAAATGATCATGCTTGTAATATGTCTATCTCCATAGAGGCTGAATCATCATGTTAATCACATAGCTATCATATGCCTCAAACAGTCCTGATGCTCTTCTAGGTAATCATACATCCTGTCATGTACACAGCTACAGTTGGGATACCTTTGTTATCATGTGGACTCTGATATTGGAAGAGTACATTGACTATTTTCCCATCAATATGCTTTAGAGTAGCGCTAGTGTCTCCATGTCTGAGTGTTGTTGTAACCCATTGGACGCTCTCTCTCTGTACCTGCGTGGCTGATCTTTTCCCCCTCCTCCCTGCAGAGCTCCTCCATGCGGCTGCGCAGACGACTCAGCGCTCTGCGGGCGCCACTGAACCCCTCGGGGGGGAGAGAGAGGGAGAGAGAGGGGCGAGAGGAGAGAGGGACGCACAGCAGGGGGGCAGCCTGGGGTTAAACAGACAGACAGAGAGAGAGAGAGAGAGAGAGAGAGAGAGAGAGAGAGAGAGAGAGAGAGAGAGAGAGAGAGACAGAGAGAGAGAGAGAGAGAGAGGAGAGAGAGAGAGAGAGAGAGAGAGAGAGACAGAGAGAGAGACAGAGAGAG
Source organism: Trematomus bernacchii (assembly GCF_902827165.1). NCBI lineage: Eukaryota > Metazoa > Chordata > Actinopteri > Perciformes > Nototheniidae > Trematomus > Trematomus bernacchii. The sequence continues at coordinate 19,882,994 of NW_022987593.1, forward strand.
AGAGAGACAGAGAGAGAGAAAAGTCCTCTTTTATTCCACGTGTAATTCAATTTGCAAACAGTCCTTTTCCACCGCTGACTCATCCATCACTTCCTGCTCCATCCAGGCTGTTTCTTAATGCCTCCAGGATGCATTAGAGGTAATGGGCTAATGTGCAGAGGTTGAAGAAGCATTACAGAAAGACCCCCAGTGAGATTTTACAATGTGTTATTAGCAGGGTTGGGAGGGTTACTTTGTAAATGTAATCAGTTACTGATTACTGAATACATGGCTCTGAAAGTAATCCGAATACAGTTACAGTTACGTGTCTTAAAAAAGTAACGTAATCAGATTACTTTTAGATTACTTTCTGTAATGATTCGGCTGTACCTTTTGTGGGGGAAACTTCTGTGTAGCAATGCATTGGGAGTCACCGACTCAGGAAGGAGACACGGTGAGAGTTGGAGCTTTGATGTCAAACACTGATGGGTTTATTCAGAGTATTCGGCCGGAGGATTCACATCACAAGTCAAAGAGTCAGAGGTTCTGACTACACGGTAGAGTTGCCACGTCAATTCTGAAGAGCCTCTCTCTATGCTAGACCTTTTAACAGGTTCACAGAGAGAAATCAACATCTCTGAAGGAGTAGACTAAACAGCTGGGAACACTGAACCACCTGCGTCCGACACTCATGGCCTCAAGGATTTCACATCTTAGAGTCCACAAACACCGATAAAGAAGTGCCTCAGCGTTCTCACAATAAGTACCCTTCGTGCCAGAGAAGTTGACCGGTCACAAACTGATGACAACAACACATATGGCACCAAGGCCTTTCCTTAAAGGAGATAACAGACGTCAGAGTAGATCATACAACGTCACAGAGCAAAAGGTTAGATATCTAGAAGAATTATTCCTTAACACCTTTAGTAATGAATATTAAATGTTGTGAGGAAATCTTTCCACCAATAATTCCAATAAGTAATCCAAAATGTATTCACTTCAGGTTTACGAAAGTAACTGTAATCAGATTACTCGTTTTTCAAAAGTAACGCGAGCTGAATACAGTTACTTGATTTTTGTATTCTGATTACGTAACGCCGTTACATTCCGTTACAACCCAACCCTGGTTATCACTGGCTGCTTCTTCCCTACGTCAGACTGAAACAACACTACTTTTTATAATGCTGCTACTTCTTGTTTGACCATGGCTATATGCTAGAGAGATATATATAGGCTTTTCTATTATCTTACTCTTCTTATGTCTGCCTTGTATCTGCATGTCCCATTGCCGTACCAGTTCAAATGTTCCTGCTGTGGGACGATAACAACCATTTCTGATTCAGATCGGACACAAAAATCCCCACTAAGTTCCTTACATTTTCGTGAAGTATTGGATCAGTTATTTAATTTAAAAACAGACTAAGAGATCCCTTTTAGGTTTGTACCTAGCAGACCCTTCAGATGTTCTGCAGCTGGACCCCTTCTCCACGATGACTTAACACAAAGTGCATATAATGCAAGCTTCAGTAATGTTCAAATTCCTATGTAAGAGAGCTGAGTAATGCCCCCCCCCCCCTGCTAAAGTGCTTCTTGTGTTTCTGAGAGCTTCAGTGTGATAACGTCTGTACAGGATCAATACATCCATTTAGACATGTTGCCTGTAATTTCATTCTCTCCTTACTCAGCTCTTTTCTTTAGACCAGAGACTCTGAAGTCTGTGGAGAGTTTCCTACATGGCCTCAAAGACTTTATGTAACAAAAATACATTTACTTTGACACCAGCATGTTTACAACATATTACATTACATGACATGTCACTTGTTAGACGCTTTTATCCAAAGCGACTTACATACTCAATACTGTGGGCAATCCCCACAGGAGCACTTTGTGGTTAAGTGTCTCAGGGACACAACGACATGCTGACTGCAGTGGGGTTTGAACCTGTGACCCCCTGATCACCAACACCAACGCACAACCCACTGCACCACACGCCTCCCCAAATATGCCACTAACCTCACAAAACAATGACCTCACCAACTACATATCTTAATCTTAGTTTAGTTTATTGAATGAATAAAAGATTAGTTTGAACTAACTTTAAAGCTAACACTGACAGAATATATTTGTTTCTTTATCCCTAATTTAGCACTTACTAAAGAACGCAATTTGAGACTAGAGAAGTTCCTGGTGGATTTAGTGAATGGTAGCTGAAAAGAGTGAAATGTGTTATTCCGTTTTGACTGACAACAACAACAACAACAACACGTGATGTGAGACAAAAACGAAACAACTGGGTTCAATGCTTCCAATTCTTTGGAAAGGCTCTTTGAGCATGTTGTCTCTCACTGATCGTGCTGTCACGTTAAAAGCATTTCAGACTTGATCTGAGCATTAAAGTATTATCGTACCGTATTTACAATCTGTCTCCCCTCACCTGCGGGAAGTGTGTGTTGTCGTCGCTCTGCAGCAGCTCACAGATCTCCTTCTCTCTCCTCCTCAGATCCTCCAGATCTTTCTCCAGCTGCTCCACGTCTCGCTCCGCCCGCCCCACCACCGCCCGCTCCTTCGTCTCCAGCCGCGCTCTGACCTGCCGCACACGAGGACACGAGCAGATTAAAGGGGACCTATTATGCAAAATCCACTTCTTCATGTCTCTTCTACATCAACATGTGTCCCCTCTTCTTCATGTCTCTTCTACATCAACATGTGTCCCCTCTTCTTCATGTCTCCTCTACATCAACATGTGTCCCCTCTTCCTCATGTTTCTTCTACATCAACATGTGTCCCCTCTTCTTCATGTCTCTTCTACATCAACATGTGTCCCCTCTTCTTCATGTCTCTTCTACATCAACATGTGTCCCCTCTTCTTCATGTCTCTTCTACATCAACATGTGTCCCCTCTTCTTCATGTCTCTTCTACATCAACATGTGTCCCCTCTTCTTCATGTCTCTTCTACATCAACATGTGTCCCCTCTTCTTCATGTCTCTTCTACATCAACATGTGTCCCCTCTTCTTCATGTACATCAACAGTGTCCCCTCTTCTTCATGTCTCTTCTACATCAACATGTGTCCCCTCTTCTTCATGTCTCTTCTACATCAACATGTGTCCCCCTCTTCTTCATGTCTCTTCTACATCAACATGTGTCCCCTCTTCTTCATGTCTCTTCTACATCAACATGTGTCCCCTCTTCTTCATGTCTCTTCTACATCAACATGTGTCCCCTCTTCTTCATGTCTCTTCTACATCAACATGTGTCCCCTCTTCTTCATGTCTCTTCTACATCAACATGTGTCCCCTCTTCTTCATGTCTCTTCTACATCAACATGTGTCCCCTCTTCTTCATGTCTCTTCTACATCAACATGTGTCCCCTCTTCTTCATGTCTCTTCTACATCAACATGTGTCCCCTCTTCATTGCTCAGAATCATTGCTAATATTACACACATTGCTATAGCCTTACTGCTAATATGTCCCTGAACCTCCTTGAATCAGCAGACCTTCTGACATGTAGAGTATAAAAAGATATTGTGAATATTGAGGACTTAAACTTGATTAGAATCCACTTGTTTCTCGTCTCCTTTGTAAGACTTGCAGATATATTTATTAAAGTACTTTAAGCTTTAGGGGATGACACGCTCCTGACCTCTGCTTTGGTTTTCTCCAGACGGAGGGCCATGTCTGCAAACACGGCTTCACTGTCCTCCAGAACAGCCGACGCTGACACCTGAAACACACAGAGAGTAACAACTGAAGTAGTTAAGATCACAAAGATGGGATTTCACATGATGCTTGATACTGTCAAAATCAATACTACACTCTTACATTATAACAGATTTAAAAAAGTAGGGGTCTGAGCTCATGCGGGACCCGGCAGCTACTGTCTAAACTAAATACTGCCGTGATGAAACGCCATATCATGGATTATCAAGGATTATTTCTGAAACAGTATGGAGCTCAAAGGCTTTCTCTCTTGCCGGTTATACCACAAGGTGAGTTCCTTTTTATTTCCTGCTTCTTCACACACATGCTCTCCAGTACAGGTTAGCTCTGAGTGTTAGCCATGCTAATGTAAACACCGACCATATTACGTCCAAAACAGTCGGGCATTGTTTCTGATAGCAACGTTTCTGATAGGGCCGTGGGTCCACATTTCAGATATTACGTCATATCGGACGCAAATCTGGATCAGCTCCGTTGTTCCCCTGTTTTTAGAGATTTGGGTACGGAGGAAAAGAGAGAGGGTTTTATTTTCTGACGCTGCGTGAGTTCACTGACACACCGGGGACACTTGTTGATGTAGAAAACACATCAACAAGTGCATTTTGCATGATAGGTCCCCTTTAAGGCAATACAAACAACATGTGAACAGATCAGATGAACTGATTGTCATTAAGCCTTCACTAGGACAATGTGAATGCAGACAAATAAACAAATAAAGCATCAAATTGTGCACCTTTCATGGAGCTGTGATCAGGAATTAACCTGTGCCCTTTGAGTGATAGGAAAGATAACTAATGGCGCAGTTCCACTGCAGCGCGGAGCTCGCTTTAAGCGTGCCGTGTCGTGCCGTCCCCTTTTTTGGTTGTGCTTCCACTAGGCCTCGTTCCGGCGCGGCACGGCGCGGGGCCACTTTTTCCCCTCTTTTCTGGCCCTAGAAAATTGTGGTTCTATCGGGGCCAACAAACAGGGCTGAGTCGGGCTGAGTATGCTAAACTAGAGAGAGGAGCGCTGGCAAGAGGGCTAGAACTACAACAAGATGGACATATTTGACCGTGATTTAATTGTAATACACGTTTCAAAATGATGCCGAAGTAACAACATACTGATACCGGTTAGTAAAAACCATGAATTAATGCTTTGTCAAGTCTGCAGACAGACGGCAGGCGAAAAACCTTTTAAAATGCGTGTTTTTCTAGATGGAGATTGGCTAAGCTAACGCAGTATATGCTCTGACCGTCCACACTCACAACAACGGCCTATACAGACATAAATAAAGCAGCGACTGTATTCACCATGACACAGGCAGTCTGTGGTTTGTACTTGTTTAACTTTTGTCGAGTTTCTGAACAGATATGAGGAGCTGTGAGCTCTGAGTGCTAACAGCTAACGGTTGTGTTGTTTTTCTGGGGTTCTCATTGAAGATGACGTCACGGCTCCGCCTACACTGCGTTACTATAGATACTACCCCAGTTCCTAAACTGTAATGGAAGCGCAGCATGAAGTGAGTCGGCCCTGTTAAGGCCCAACGCGGCCAAGCCGTACCGAGCCGTACCGAGTGTGGCCGAGGCCGACCGTGTAGTGGAAATGCGCCATAACATGCAGTAGAAAGAAGATGTCAGCCTGTTTGAGAGCTAATGCAGTGTGAAAAGCTCAGGGGAGGAGGAGGAGACGGTTTCCTGGAAGACTGAAGGAGCGGCTGCTACGTCATTTAGCTAATGGAAACTGGAGAGATAGAGAGTGTGTGAGCCGGGTGCTCGGGGAGTATGTGTGTGTGTGTGTGTGTGTGTGTGTGTGTGTGTGTGTGTGTGTGTATGTGTGTGTGTGTGTGTGTGTGTGTGTGTGTGTGTGTGTGTGTGTGTGTGTGTGTGTGTGTGTGTGTGTGTGTAATGTAAATGACAAGTCTATTTATACAGCGCTGTATCTCACATGCTCCACAGAGGCACAGACACTACTGGAGGTGTTGCATACATGTTAAAATGGGAGAGATTGTCAAACTAGGCTGATTTATTGCTCTGACGTCAGGGAAATATTCATATAAGTATGCTATGAAGTTAAGAGAAATAGTCAAATAGTCAAATATACATAAAAAAAACTAAAGAAATTGGATAGAATATTCTTATAAAACATATGACGTTCACAAATATAGGAAGTGAAAGCAAGACTGGTTGATAAAAAATATCAAATCAAATAAATATATTCATATATTATAATATTTACATAGGAAGTTAAAGAAATGGTCTACTAAAAGTTAAATTAAGAAAGTGCAATGTAATCCAGGGAGAGTGATCCTCCTCTGTTGCTCTCCCCAAGGCTTGTAACACGGTGTGTGTGTGTGTGTGTGTGTGTGTGTGTCTCACCTTGAGGGAATCCAGGCTTTGTTGAAACTCCTCCAACTCCCTCTCTCCGGTGCGTGTCCTCACCTGAACCGTCCTCTGAGCCTCCTGCAGCTGAAGCCACACACACACACACACACACACACACACACACACACACACACACACACACACACACACACACACACACACACACACACACACACACACACACACACACACACACACACACACCACACACACACACACACACACACACACACACACACACACACACACACACACACACACACACACACACACACACACACACACACACACACACACACACACACACACACACACACACACACACACACACACACACACACACACACACACACACACACACACACACAGTACTTAGTTACTTTACACCTCTCCTGGTATCTTATCTTAACTACAGTAGATCTCCTTAGTTACTGTACCTGTCTCCTGTGTCTCTGCGCCTCCACGTTATGCGCCTCCTCCTGGTCCTCACACAGCAGGCAGTCTCCTCTCCACCCCCCACCCTCCTCCTCCCCCTCCTCCCCTACAGACCTCAGTCCGAGGCGGTGTTGAGCACAGAGCCTCTCGGACAGACTCTCCACGGCGGACACCAGTTTGTGGCGGCGCAGCGTCACCACGTCGCGGTGCGGGAGGCCGTGCAGCTCGCAGAACGAGGCCAGGCACACGAGGCACGACTTCTCCGCCCGCAGACGGCTCTCTGAAGGACAGAAGTCACACGGCACGTCCCCGAACCCCCCCATGAAGAGCTCCGGAGCCGAGAGCATCTCACTCAGCTTCAGTTTGTCCACCATCTGCGGGTAGAAGAGAGACAAGGTGGAGACAAAGAGTCACATGTGGGAGAAAGAGAGGAGGTGCACTGAAGAAACTGAAACGTTGACTTTAAAGAACCTATTATGGAAAATCCTCTTCTTCATGTCTCTTCTACATCAACATGTGTCCCCTCTTCTTCATGTCTCTTCTACATCAACATGTGTCCCCTCTTCTTCATGTCTCTTCTACATCAACATGTGTCCCCTCTTCTTCATGTCTCTTCTACATCAACATGTGTCCCCTCTTCTTCATGTCTCTTCTACATCAACATGTGTCCCCTCTTCTTCATGTCTCTTCTACATCAACATGTGTCCCCTCTTCTTCATGTCTCTTCTACATCAACACGTGTCCCCTCTTCTTCATGTCTCTTCTACATCAACACGTGTCCCCTCTTCTTCATGTCTCTTCTACATCAACACGTGTCCCCTCTTCTTCATGTCTCTTCTACATCAACACGTGTCCCCTCTTCTTCATGTCTCTTCTACATCAACATGTGTCCCCTCTTCTTCATGTCTCTTCTTCATCAACATGTGTCCCCTCTTCTTCATGTCTCTTCTACATCAACATGTGTCCCCTCTTCTTCATGTCTCTTCTACATCAACATGTGTCCCCTCTTCTTCATGTCTCTTCTACATCAACATGTGTCCCCTCTTCTTCATGTCTCTTCTTCATCAACATGTGTCCCCTCTTCTTCATGTCTCTTCTACATCAACATGTGTCCCCTCTTCTTCATGTCTCTTCTACATCAACATGTGTCCCCTCTTCTTCATGTCTCTTCTACATAAACATGTGTCCCCTCTTCTTCATGTCTCTTCTACATCAACATGTGTCCCCTCTTCTTCATGTCTCTTCTACATCAACATGTGTCCCCTCTTCTTCATGTCTCTTCTTCATCAACATGTGTCCCCTCTGTGGAAAGAGACTCTGAAAGTTTCAGGAACAAAGATTCTCTCTCTTTTTGATCCATTTCTATAAAAAACCTGTCTGAAAATGAGCTGATCAGATTTTGGCCACTTTATGATGTCATAACGATGTTTTGTCTTGTGTAACTATTAGCCAATCAGCAACCAAGGTAACCCCCCCCCCCACCTTATCACCTGAATCTCCTCCTAGAGCACCATTGAGTTCTTTGTAACCAAATCTCTCTCAGAGGGGCGTGGGGAGGGGCTCCTTATTTTCATCTAAAGTAACAGACAGAGAATCAGCACTTTGGAAACAGGGCTGAAGCAGAGGGGATTATGGGTAATGCTGCAATGATCTGTTTGGTGTTTCAGCCAATCAGAGACAGGCTCTGTATATATCTGAGACCTGTAATATATTGATGAAAAACAGTATAATAGGCAGGGTCGGCTTCATGGGGGGGTCATTCGCGGGCCATGCCCCCCCAAACGAGTCACTCCCCAACGCAGGGCAGGCAAGCCCTGCCACTTTGCCGTTTTTTGGTTTTGTTATCATATTATAAGTGAAAACGTTTCCACTAAATATTTTTTGTGTGAAATAAATCATAAATAAAGAATACAAATAATAAACACAGCCTGAGGTGTGCTCACTGCTGCTCTTTGATTGGTGTGTTGCTTGACCAATGACCCCCGACCTTTGTTTTGTTGTCATTACGTGGCTGTGTGTTTACTTGTAAGCCCAGTTGCGATCTGTTCATCTGTTACACTGGTAAAGCCATCGAAGATAATATGATACAGTACCAGTACTTCTGGGTCTCTGTGTTTCATTCAAGCTCGGCTCTGTGTGTGTGTGGCACGAGCGCATTTTGTTGTTGTTAGCATCTGGTTAGCTAGCTATGCTAACGGATATAAAGAGCTGTTTCTACAACAAGTGTGGAGGAGAGCCCTCTCCTGTCAGACTGAGAGGCTCAGATAACTACAGCTCACTGAGCTAAAGGACTCTGTCAGTGTTTAGATAGTTAACTTCAGTTATCTCAGTGGGTCTCAAACGGTTTGGTCACCATTTATGTAAACAAGTATTTCCGAGGAACACCTTTATATGATCATTGTAGTTATTAAAAAATAAGAGAATAAATGAAAAACAGGTATGAAATACTATATGACAGTAACACAAGAATACAGTTTGAAAGGGGAGTGATTTGTAAAATAAAGAAAAAGTAAATCTGCTTACAGTTCTGTTTCATATGGTGTTGAGAGATGTATCCATAGATCTCTTCATGTTGCTCTCAAAGTGCACCAGATTGATGCATTTAACTTCAACATTTAAAAACAAATCAAGCCCCCGGACCCCCCTAGAGGAGGTTAGGTCCACCCCCCACCTAAAACATGTTCACATGGATAGGATACTAAAACATTTGCACACTTTTTATATGGTGGCCTATGTCCATATGTTTCTGTTTGGGTGGTCGTGCCACAACCGTGCCTGTATGCACAAGTCATAGGTGCGCTACACCCCTGCAATGTGTGTGAAAGACAACTGACTTCACAGCATGGTTTGAAATTGAAGTTGCGTTGGTGTTTGTGTGTTGACGGCAGTTTGTGCCCCCCCCCCCCCCCCCCCGTGGTAAATGATTTCCCCCCCATTCGATTTGTTCTAGAGCCGACCCTGATAATAGGGGACCTTTAATTAAAGGCATTATAAAGGTGCACTGAAGAAACTGACATGTTGTCTTTGATTCAGAAAACCTTTATTAGTCCCACAGAGGGGACATGTACATCTGTTACAGCAGAAAAGAGCCAAAGACAGCTTAATGTGACCTAAGAAGCATGCTTAAAAAAGTATTAAAGATACAAAAATGATAATAAAAAAAGTTACACAATTTACAAAATACACATCCTGTAACAGTTCTGAGGATTTAGCAGCCAGGTATATATTGCACATAATGCACATAGTTGGTTGGTATTTGACAGCTAAAAAAGCCAAGTTTCAGAAGGGCGACTGTCAATCAAATGAAAGATATCGTCTCAATTTATGGGAGAAATGACCAAAACCCACTCAGTCCCCCTTACCTCCGCGAGCACGTCTTTAATGCTTTATAGTAAAAAAAATATATATATAGTAAAAGTCAATTATTTTCCTTAGTTGATTGATTGACATCTGAAACAGCTAATGGTGAAAGCCAAAAGAAAAAAAGGGAAACAAAAGAAAACAACCCGTATAAGTGTACATGTTTTGTTTTAAAATAACTGCCATGTGTGGAATAAACAAATAAAATAATGAAAATAAAAATACTTTTCTTGCTTTCTAAATTGCCATTTGACTTTCAATCAAATGCGGGATATCGTCTCAAAAAATGGGAGAAATGATCAAAACCCACTCAGCCCCCTTACCTCCGCGAGCACGGTGTTCCTGCGCAGCACGGGGCGCGGGCTGAAGGTCTCGCGGCACTGCGGGCAGCTGAAGTGTCCCTCCGCCTGGTCCCAGTAGTTGTTGATGCAGGTCTTGCAGTAGGTGTGTCCGCAGGGGGTGGAAACCGGCTCCTTCAGGGTGTCCAGACACACCGGGCACCGGAACTGACTCTCCGTTACCGATATGTTCGCCTGGGCCATGATTACCGGAGCGGGGGGGAGCTCCGTGGACCCGGGAAAAGAGTCCTGAACCTCCGCCTGTTGAGTCGGTGTTGTTGCTGGAGCAGCTGTTCCTTGTTGTTGTGAAGGGGCGGGGTCACCGAGCAGGAAGTAGTGCATCCGCAATGAGAGAGTGTGGGAGATCTGCCCTGCATTCTGTCTGACAGGCAAGTGGAGGAACAGGTAAACCCACATGTAAATATAAACACTCCTACTATCTTACAGGGGAAGTGAGGGGAATTGTACTTTCTATTATGTTCTATTTTATTTTATTTACCTGTACTATTTTATCAGTTTTATTGTGTTACACTGTTGGAGGAGCCTGTGACCTAAGCATTTCATTGTCATAACTACACTGTAGCTATGCACACATGACAATAAAAGCCTTGAATCTTGAAACTTGACACGTGTACATTTGGAAATCTCTTTTTGGATTACTTTAAAATCAAATACTAAGAATATTGCTTCTCCTACTAAAACCTACGGAAGAGGATTATGGCCAGACAAGTGGAGGAACAGTTTGTCCACATGTCAATATAAACACTCCTACTGTTTTACAGGGGAAGTGAGGGGAATTGTATGTTTGAAAATCACTTTTGCATTACTTTAAAGGGGACCTATCATGCAAAATGCACTTTTGTACGTCTTTTATACATGAATATGTGTCCCCGGTGTTCCAGGGAACTCACCAAGTGTCAGAAAACACAACCCTCTCTATTTTCCTCCATACCCAAATCTCTGAAAAAGGGGCTGCAACGGATCTGATAAAAACTGATCCAGATTTGAACACTGTCCTGACGTCAGGACGGTGGCGCTACGGCTATTGGGCCAACTCCACCAATCAGGAGGAGACAGCCACGGCCATTGCCGTTCGAAAGCGCTGGAGACGCTGTAGTACATATGCCAGGCCTGTAGGTGGTGCTGTTCTCAAAGAATCAGCCCTTGCAAAAACAGATCTAAAAAATGTCAAATTGAGCAAAATGAGGCATGGCTAAAATGCATGATCTGTTTGGTATTTTGAAAAAAAAAAAGTATAAATATGCCTTATATAGGTATGGTCCTACACTATATTATTCAAATATAGCATGATAGGTCCACTTTAAAATCAGATATTGAGAATATTGCTGCTTATACAAAAATCTACGGAAGAGGATAAGGGCCATATGTGCATTTCTTTTTAGATCTGAGTCAGAATTCTGAGATGAGAATAAAAAGGGAACAACATTTTCTATGCAAAATCATCTTACAGAAATATATATTAGTTTTTTTCTCAAGTTTAAAGCCTTGGATATCATAAAAAAATGTGTTGTGATTGGAAAAATGTGCTATACTTTAAGACGTAATCCAAAAAATCTGTGTAACCATATATTAAACCAACATAAATATGATATTATATATAATCTAGTTTGATTAGCCTAAATTTACTATTTTTTTGTAACACTTAAGGAAGTCCTACAGTTTCAGCAACAGGGATAAGGGACTATACACATTCATTTTAAACACAAGCTGTATTATATGTTATATAAAGCAAACATGTTTAAGACAGCTGTTTATAGAAAGTGGAGAGCCTCAGTGTGATATGTCACAAGTTGAATGCAGTCTGATTAAATCCAAGAGTCTACACTGCCCTCTGCTGACCATTTAGAAGAAGATAAGAGATGACACCTAAAACAGAAATGACTGTGGACTCCTAATGTAAGTCTTCACCCAAAGAAATCATAACATTGAGAGGATTTTTATCAAGAGGGAAGTGTCTTCGAGCCTAAAATTACTTAAAAAATTACAACATACATCATTGTTAGGAGGATTCTCCATAAATGTAAAGAAGGTCAAATGAAAAGCCATGTTGCATTCTGGGAAGTCGTACGATCACGCCTTTGAAGCAGGACACCCTGGGGTTTTAAAATCAGGATATAAAAAAAAAGTCTCCCGACGAGGAAACACTTAATTGTGAAAGGGCTTTTTGACCACTTTCCAAATAAACGCTATTTCTTTTAAGAAGGCTGAACTTTTCATAATTGTAATCGTTATTTATGAATGTTGTGTGGGTTATATATCATCTGTTGTCTGTGACGTTTATATTAACAAGCAACTTACATACACTTCAATACCTGGAGATGCCTACAGGAGGATATTAAAGTTAAGTATTTTTCGAAAGGGCACATCACATCAAAAAGCAACTGAAGACCTACATTTGGCTTTTGTTTCTACGTGAGATGATGTGTTCTGTTCTCATGTTTGTTCCTTTCAGGACTCCACGTGGTCTGTGTTTTGTTTTTTTGTTAACCTTTAATGTCTGCCTCATGTTGTCATTGTATTCACGTTTCTGTGGTCTTAATTTGTACTTTTGTTCTTTCTTGTGAAGCACAATTCATTTTCTGTGAAAGGTGCTATACTAAATAAACGTATTATCATCAACATGTCGGGCATCGAACCACTGATCCTCTGATTGGCTGACACACATTTACATCTCCCCCCCCCCCTGAGCCACACCACCCCTCCTGTCGCTCTGTGCCGGCTCTTTGAATTGAATTTCAGCCGGAGACTGAAGGTTAAGAGAGGGCTTTCAGCTACTTAAGCTTTGCTCTGACTTAGACATATCACTCACTCTCTCACACACACACACACACACACACACACACACACACACACACACACACACACACACACACACACACACACACACACACACACACACACACACACACACACACACCTGGCTGTGGAGTTAAGGGGTTTCCACTGTGAGGTTTTAGTTTGTCAGTGGGACTCAGGATTAGGGCTCCATGTCACCACAAATGCACTTTTACCCGTCTTGTCTAGTTTTAATGTCATCAAATCAATGCTTATACAGCCGTAAAGACTTAGATAGATTTCCATCCTGTTTACCTTTACTATTTATACAATTTATTTGCCATATTAGACCGTTTTAGGCCTTTTTAACAGATGCAATTAAACATTGTGATATCTCAACATTACCTGGAGGGGAATATGTAAGAGTACATAATGTCAAAATGATTTGGTCCGATCCAGTCTCATGAAACTGCAAGAAACGTATGGAAAGACGCCTTCAAAAATGTTAAGTTAAGGGACAAAGAAACTCAGAATGTCTGTCTCTAAGGGCCGATGCTGATTAGACAAATTCACCTTTACGCTTTCCCCAAACGCCAGCCTTCGTCTAAGCCAAACGTAATATTTCCAGTAAATGAAAATGCATCCGACCAAACAATCTCCTGCTAAATGACATTATTACATTACATTGCATTTAGCTGACGCTTTTATCCAAAGCGACTTACAATAAGTGCATTCGACCAAGAAGATACAAACTTGAAGAAAACAGAATCATATAAGTACATCAGGTTTCATAGAGCCAACACATTTCTCAACTAGCTTTAGATAAGCCAGTCCTTTATTAGTATGTAAGTGCTTTGTTAGCAATTCTTTGTTAGTAATTCTATCGCTCGAAGTGGAGTCGAAAGAGATGAGTTCTCAGTCTGCGCCGGAAGATGTGTAAGCTATCTGCTGTCCTGATTTGTGTGAAATTCTCTAAAAAGTGTCCAGTTCATCTGAGAAAAGGTCTTTAAAACACAGTAAAGCCTCCTGCAGTCCTTGATCTTATGACTTCCTCACTTGGCATGATTTCTCCAATGCCAGTTCTTGAGTGCAGTCCAAGTCTGTGTCTGACTCTGAGCTCAGTGCATCGGACAGACAAAGCCCTGAAAGGGGGTCCGGTCCCTCGACTCCCCCGGCCCTTTGTTCAAAGTGGGGCTGTGATGTACTCAATGTTTTTAGAAAAGAGCCCTTTTCAGCTAGGCCGTAAGGCGACCCTGGGCCTTTCCTGCCAGGGTGTGCCCCGGGCGTCTCTGGTTTACCTGCGGGACCACGATGGGAGGGGTAGAAGTGGAGAGGAATCAGAACACCTTTATTAGTCCCACACAGAGAGGGCAACAGTACACACATCCTTTACTCAAGTAGAAGAACAGATACTCGTGTTTAAAAATACTCTGGTAAAAGTCCTGACTGAACTTCTTTATTCAAGTGAAAGTAAAGAAGCTTTGAAATGTACTTCAGTAAAAAGTACCCATAACTAGCAGCTGTTTTAAAGAGTACCTGACCTCCCTTTATATTAATAGAACAATAATGTCATTGTTAGCTAATGAATGTTTCCATGCTGAACAACGGCAACATGACAACGTTTTCATTGGTCCCTCTTCTTTAGAGAAGACCAGGAAATGATGGATACACGGATCGTGTTCAAATCAATAGGCACGCAATGACTCTAAATAATAATGATCACGCCACCAAACACACATTCAAACTAAAGGAACCAGCCTGTTTGGGAAATGTGAGAAGTAGAAAGTACAGGTATTTGGGTTCAACATGTAAGAAGTAGAAAGTACAGGTATTTGTGTTCAACATGTAAGAAGTAGAAAGTACAGGTATTTGTGTTCAACATGTAAGAAGTAGAAAGTACAGGTATTTGGGTTCAACATGTATGAAGTAGAAAGTACAGGTATTTGTGTTCAACATGTAAGAAGTAGAAAGTACAGGTATTTGTGTTCAACATGTAAGAAGTAGAAAGTACAGGTATTTGTGTTCAACATGTAAGAAGTAGAAAGTACAGGTATTTGTGTTCAAAATGTAAGAAGTAGAAAGTACAGGTATTTGGGTTCAACATGTAAGAAGTAGAAAGTACAGGTATTTGGGTTCAACATGTAAGAAGTAGAAAGTACAGGTATTTGTGTTCAACATGTAAGAAGTAGAAAGTACAGGTATTTGTGTTCAACATGTAAGAAGTAGAAAGTACAGGTATTTGTGTTCAACATGTAAGAAGTAGAAAGTACAGGTATTTGTGTTCAAAATGTAAGAAGTAGAAAGTACAGGTATTTGTGTTCAACATGTAAGAAGTAGAAAGTACAGGTATTTGGGTTCAACATGTAAGAAGTAGAAAGTACAGGTATTTGGGTTCAAAATGTAAGAAGTAGAAAGTACAGGTATTTGGGTTCAACATGTAAGAAGTAGAAAGTACAGGTATTTGTGTTCAAAATGTAAGAAGTAGAAAGTACAGGTATTTGAGTTCAACATGTAAGAAGTAGAAAGTACAGGTATTTGTGTTCAACATGTAAGAAGTAGAAAGTACAGGTATTTGGGTTCAACATGTAAGAAGTAGAAAGTACAGGTATTTGTGTTCAAAATGTAAGAAGTAGAAAGTACAGGTATTTGGGTTCAAAATGTAAGAAGTAGAAAGTACAGGTATTTGGGTTCAACATGTAAGAAGTAGAAAGTACAGGTATTTGGGTTCAACATGTAAGAAGTAGAAAGTACAGGTATTTGGGTTCAACATGTAAGAAGTAGAAAGTACAGGTATTTGGGTTCAACATGTAAGAAGTAGAAAGTACAGGTATTTGGGTTCAACATGTAAGAAGTAGAAAGTACAGGTATTTGGGTTCAACATGTAAGAAGTAGAAAGTACAGGTATTTGGGTTCAACATGTAAGAAGTAGAAAGTACAGGTATTTGTGTTCAACATGTAAGAAGTAGAAAGTACAGGTATTTGGGTTCAACATGTAAGAAGTAGAAACTACAGGTATTTGGGTTCAACATGTAAGAAGTAGAAAGTACAGGTATTTGTGTTCAAAATGTAAGAAGTCAAAGTAAAAAGTTGTCAGAAAAATAAGTAGTCGAGTAAAAATGTACTTAAATACAGTAACGAAGTATTTGTACTCCATACTTCCCACCTCTGGGTAGAAGTGGAGAAGTTGGGAAGAGGAAAGCAGCTGGTCAGTACAGGAGAGAGAGAGAGAGACCTAGAGAAAGGAGGGGAGGGATGGAGGGATGGATGTAAGGCGAGAACGCTGAGAAAGGACAAATAAACAAAGGTGGCGATGAGGGTCTGAGGTGAATTAATTGTATCGAGCTCTTTCTCCCTTTGGTGACGGTCTCCAGAGACAGAGAACCGCAGACAATGGAAACAGTATTGGACTTCTACAGAACTTAGAGAGACCCACAGATCTCTTGGAGGCAATCAGTGCAATTCACAAGTCCTCCCTACAAGTGTAGATTAGTGCAGTAAGCCAGAATGCAGTCAAAAAAGATAGATTTTGAATTATCAGCAGAGGTGGGAAGTAGTGGAGTACAAATACTTTGTTACTGTACTTAAGTACATGTTTCTGGTATCAGTACTTTACTCCACTACTTATTTTTCTGACGACTTTTTACTTTGACTTCTTACATGTTGAACCCAAATACCTGTACTTTCTACTTCTTACATGTTGAACACAAATACCTGTACTTTCTACTTCTTACATGTTGAACCCAAATACCTGTACTTTCTACTTCTTACATGTTGAACACAAATACCTGTACTTTCTACTTCTTACATGTTGAACCCAAATACCTGTGCTTTCTACTTCTTACATGTTGAACCCAAATACCTGTACTTTCTACTTCTTACATGTTGAACCCAAATACCTGTACTTTCTACTTCTCACATTTTGAACCCAAATACCTGAACTTTCTACTTCTCTCATTTCCCAAACAGGCTGGTTCCTTTAGTTTGAATGTGTGTTTGGTGGCGTGATCATTATTATTTAGAGTCATTGCGTGCCTATTGATTTGAACACGATCCGTGTATCCATCATTTCCTGGTCTTCTCTAAAGAAGAGGGACCAATGAAAACGTTGTCATGTTGCCGTTGTTCAGCATGGAAACATTCATTAGCTAACAATGACATTATTGTTCTATTAATATAAAGGGAGGTCAGGTACTCTTTAAAACAGCTGCTAGTTATGGGTACTTTTTACTGAAGTACATTTCAAAGCCCTCTTTACTTTTACTTGAGTAAAGAAGTTTAGTCAGTACTTCTACTTTCACCAGAGTATTTTTAAACACAAGTATCTGTACTTCTACTTGAGTAAAGGATGTGTGTACTTTTGCCATCTCTGATTATCAGCCAAATAAAAATGTACTGCGATAAAACCCCATGTTTGCGATTTCAAAGTTCACATAGTTTCACAGTGTTTTTGGATCCATCTGTTCAGAGAGCTGTGACAGTAACTGTGAGAGCAGAAGAGGAAGGAAAGGGCGGAGTTTTCTGTGGTTTGCTGTTTCTGTCTGAGTAAAGTGAAACACATGACACCAGGCTCAATAAAGGGTGATAATAGGTCGTCTGGTGCATGGCTGATTGATTCTGACTTGACTTGGGACTCGTTTTTGGACTGTACTTGGGACTTGGCTTTCAACTTTATTTGGGACTTGACTTCAGGACGTGACGTGGGACTCGACGTGGGACTTGACTTGCAAGTGATTACATTATATGGAAAGTCTTCAAGGGTTCATGACAGCATTTTAGTAGTAGAGTCAGAAAAACACATTCTTCTACAAATTAACTATTTATTTTTAATTTAAAATGCAATTTTGATGTAATACTCTCAAGCCCATATTAAAACCGGAAGTAGAAAAGTATGATCACTGTTGTGGTTTATTTTGAAATCCAAATAAGGAAGTCCCACTATTGAGATTCTGTGACACTGTGACAATGTGGGCAGAGCTGAAACTGTGACAGGTCAAACAGATGCGAGTGACTTCAGACAATTAGAGGAAACAACTCGTGTCATGTAGCCTCTTTAAAACCGGCTATTTTTGTTAGAATGACTAGGATTATTACACATTTTTGACAACATTCAACAGTAAATTAGCAGTTGATTAATGAGGAAGACTATTGATAAAAGTTATAAAGAAGGAAGACGGCGAGGTGATGGAGGAACCGCTACAACACCAAACCAAACATGAGGATTTTATATGAGAGGACCATCAAAATGTTTTCATGATTTACGGAATATAAAATCATATTTCTACCATGCAGAAGAAAAGATGGATACGTCGGAAGTTGCCAATCTTTATTTGCACCTTCTTCATCATCCTCTATGTGGATTTCCAATTACGCAGCAGCAGCCTCCCCAAACTCAGCGTGGCTCACTCTCTGGTTCCCGGTCCCCTCCAGCGGTCCATCCAGGAGGCTCCTTCCCCGGCCAGAGACGCACAGATCCCGGGTGGAAACAGCAGCAGCAGCGACAGCAGGGAGGAGGACGGAGGACACTCAGACCCTGAAAGCACACATGTCACTCTACCGGAATTAAAGCTGGAGGACATCTTCATCGCGGTGAAAACCACCGGGAGGTTCCACGAGACGCGGCTCGCGCTCCTGTTGGAGACGTGGATCTCCATAACCAAAGCGCATGTGAGTGTGTGTGTGTGTGTGTGTGTGTGTGTGTGTGTGTGTGTGTGTGTGTGTGTGTGTGTGTGTGTGTTTCAAGTTTCAAGTTTCAAGGCTTTTATTGTCATGTGTGCACAGTGTAATTATGACAATGAAATGCTTGGGTCACAGGCTCACCAACAAACACAACAAAACAGATACAATAGTTCAGGTAACTAAAATAAAATAGAATATAATAGAAACAGTGCAGAATAGTCTATATACAGTAATTGGAATATTGATATATATGAGTTGCATATGTTATGGTTGTTCTTTCAAAAGTTCAAGTGTTTAACAATCTTATGGCCTGTCGGATGAAACTGTCCCTTGGTCTGGTGGTTTTAGACCTGATAGGCTACTGTGTGTGTGTGTGTGTGTGTGTATGTATGTGTGTGTGTGTGTGTGTGTGTGTGTGTGTGTGTGTGTGTGTGTGTGTGTGTGTGTGTGTGTGTGTGTGTGTGTGTGTGTGTGCTGCTCTGAAAAAGGTTTTACATTTTAGACACCTTGTTGCTGCTGTCAGCCAAAACCACTTGTCCATATGTCCTAATCGAAGCAACATTGATCTGTGTATATTGACTTATGTCTAGATTTACGAGAAGAGACTGTTTGTTTAGCTATATTTCAATAGATGAAATATAATACACTATATTCGAGCCATAATTTGCTGTAGGCCATATGATGAAATTAAACTCACTTCCTTCCTGTTTTGAAGTTGCATGATGGCTGTTAACAGAAAAGTTCACTTCCGGAGTGGTTTGGTCGGTGAATGTCAAGAATTAGTCGACTAATCGATGATTTGAAACAATGATTGAAAAACCTTGCAATTCAGTTTTCAAATCAGTTTTTCCAATTTTAAATCGTATTGGACTAAATTCTTATTTTCTTTACTTGAATTTCTTTTTTCGACTGTGACATCTCTTTGGGCTTCAAACGAATCAAACGATAACGAAAATAAGTTTCGGTGTTACATGCCACTTCAAAGAGTGTCAAAACCATACACTATTTGAATTCAAACATGCACAAAGCCATATTTCAACAGGTTTTCTTACTTCACCTACAATATCAAGGAATGTAGATAATATTTAATGTGCAAAAATAAAATTGCCATCACTTTTGAAGGGTTAAGTTTGTCTTAAAGACTCCATTCAAGGTCATTTTGAAGATAACAATTGACAAAAGTGAGCTTATGATGCTCTGTAAGGAAGTCTTTGAGATATCTGTTGCGTTGCCATCACTCCAGGTTCAAATGTTTCTTTACAGATCATCGCAACATTTTGAAATACAGGAGATGTGGTTTTATTAAGTGCAGAATTTCAGGCCAATTGTTCTCCTCATCTTCTCTTTCAGTTTAGTTACACACACACTGGCTTGCTGGTGTTACATTGTTAAGTAACACTCAGTCATACACAATCAAATGATGTATGTGAAAGGTTATTTTCAATGAGGAGTAGAAGAAAAATAGAAGGCACACAATCTTAAGTTAACATAGCCGACATTTTATTAAACATTAAACAACACTTTCAACAAACCCACATTTTACTTGACCTCTCAGGGAAGCTTTGCCAACTCGAGTGGCTTGTTAAAACAAAAAACACACACTACTTTTCCAAGAAGGGTATCTTGAAGTTAATCTCTGATCTGCAGAGGCTTGATTATTCCAACCTGCCTGGTGAACTCAGAGCTGAGTTAAACTTTAGGAACAAGACACGAGGGGAACTCTAATATCTTGGGGTTGTTTCAGAAATAATCAATATGTTATAGGGTTGAAAGTACTGATACACAACAGGACGTACTCAGTAAAGAACAGAGAGCAATGTATTTAATAAATAAACTGGTACATCACATGCACAATGAATGACCACTTTGCAACAAACACGTCTTTCAAATGAATACATGACCTTAAATTGCATGTTGGGTGAATGAAACTTATTTGAAATGTGAGAACATTGATCTTTAGAGGAAGGGTTAATCGCTTAGCTTCTCGTTCTCTTTTTCAAATAGGGGTTGATTTGAAATAAGAGTTATGATTTTAACAGTGAAAGAGGAAGATACACACACACACACACACACACACACACACACACACACACACACACACACACACACACACACACACACACACACACACACACACACACACACACACACACACACACACACACACACACACACACACACACACACACACACACACACTCAGGAAGCCGTGCAGGCAGGTTGTCTGGACTGAAGGGAAGCAGCCGCTGTGTAGAGAATCTGTTAACAATACTGGAACGGAAGCTAGTCACAGAACAGGAAATGGAGGCAGATTGCAGAACAGAAAGGACCTCATCTTACCTTCAACCACACATACACACATATGTCTTCACACTCACCCACAAACACACACACACATCACAAGTCTTTGTCGACTGGAACAGGGTGAAATGTGTCTTCTAACCGGCTCCACAGCTGCCTTTAGCTTATCTGCCGAGAGCCGGAAACAGGAGTGTTGCGACATCCATCTTCCTCTAACAACCATGTATTTGGTTCTCAACATGATCTAGGGCGCCTGTCCAGTTCTCAGTCCTCGTATAATGTATATTAAAGCGTTAATAATTATGTTTACCATGTAGAATATTTGGATGATGGGATTGTAATACATTTGACAGTTTAGTCAGGCACTCGTAAAATGCACAAATTGGAAAATTGCCTTAGTGGTGGTGATAAAGTGGATCAACAAAGATGACAGTTCATCGTCTGGAAACCATGAATGTCCATACCAAATCGTGTGCCAATCCATCTTGCTGGTGTTGAGATATTTCACAGAATAAGTGAACACTTTGGCATAGGGTTGCTAGAGGAAACGTTAAAGAATCCATCCATATCTGTTTAGATATCCATTTAAAAGACAGACCATGTCAACCTGCTGGTGGCGCTACAGAAAGAGATCACCAAGGTCATGAGGGTTCATCATCTGGGAACCATGAATGTCTTTGCATGCCAATCGATCCTGTAGATATTGAGATTTTCCAAAGGCTATATAGGTGAACGCTTTGGCATGGGAATGCTAAGGATTCATCCTTTAGGGCAGTGACCATCAACATCCGGCCCGCCAGACATTCTCATCCGGCCCGCACGGCAGGAGTGACTGTGGCGTTGGCGGACTGGTTTGTGCGTTCGCCCCCCACTCATTTTTTTTTAATACAACGTCTCGTGAGTAATGTGCAGTACCGGAGTCCAACAAAGAGGCAGCAGCTGCGGGACAGTAGACTGCGTACTGCGTAGCCTTCCCTCTGCAGTACCTGAGCGTGCTCCACTAACACCCCCGCCCCGGTCAACAACTTCAAAATTCTGAGCTATATATAAAAATCTCTGGCCCGCGAAAGTGTCTATTGGACACATTTTGGCCCTTGGACAAATGTAGTTGGTGATCCCTGCTTTAGCACCATGAATGTCTGTTCCAATAATTTGGCATCCATATTTGCCAAGATATTTTATTAGAATTAGACAATGTAAACCTGCTGCTAGTACCAGAAAAGAACGTGTATCACCAAAGTCATGATTGTTCATCATCTGGAAACCATGAATGGCCACATTTTGTGCCAATCCATCTTGCAGATGTTAGATATTTCAAATAAGTCAGAAGTTGAGGTTGTTGGAACAAAATAAGTGATACTTCATCCTCTGGGCACCATGAATATCTGTGCCAAAAGTCATGGCAATCTATAACATATTTGCCAAGATATATTTGATTAAAAGCCAAAAATGTCAAACTGCTGATGGCGCCAGAGGTAAAAGTCAGGGAATCACCAAAGCCACGAGGGTTAATCGTCTGGGCACCATGAATATCCGTGCACAATCTTATAGCAATATAGTGAAGACATTTAATTCTGGAAGAAAGTGAAAGACTGACCCCATAATATATATATTTTTTTAAATGTCTAGTTCAGTATCAGCTGCATCGAAGAACAACATGATATTGTCTTGATGTCTCCAGTCGACCACATCCACATCTTGCACATTTAATACGTCATGCACATGTTAGAAACCTGGCAAAGGAATGGAAAGATCGCCAACTAATCAACACAATGCATCTCAATCATTCATCCGTGAACAAACAAAAACGTATATCCGGCATGTTGTGGTTTTAGAGGAAGTTACTATTTTGTCTTTTTATGCTAAGCAAGGCTAATTGTCTTTGGCTCCAGCTCCACATTACATTGCATTTAGCTGACGCCTTTATCCAAAGCGACTTACAATTACAGGGACATTCTCCCTGGAGTAACTGAGGGCTCAGTGCCTTACTCAAGGGCACACTAGTGGTGGTGTTCCAGGTGGGATTTGAACTCACAACCTTCCAATCTTCAGCCCACCTCTCTATCCATTAGACCACCACTACCCCATTAAACATATAGAAACAGAGCGGTAACGATATATCAGTTATATATTGGAGCACAAGTGAGTGGGCATATCTCCCATTCAGACACTCCAATATATTATATGTTGTACAAAATGAACAGACATTAAACCTGTGCAAATAAAATCTTGTGACTCTTGGGTTATTGGCTTTAATCCACAAGCAACCCGATAAATCTACATGAAATAATAAAATGATTTTCCTCTCTTTGCTCAATTACTTTCATCCAAGTTTGCTGAGGCATCTCAAAAAAAGGGCCTCAGTAGAAAGATGTGATGCCAGATAATAAAGCCAGATTCTCATCACATCGCCAAAGCATCTCTGAAGTATTGATCAAAAACCTTATCGAGATATACGGCAGTCATTCTGTGCCATGAGGCTGTACAAATCTAACTTAATGGCCCTTTAACAGCGACAAAACCGGCTGAGATTTATGCAGTTCTGCCTGACCTCAGGAAAATGTGCTCTGGAACTCTGTTCACGAGACGCGCCATGCTGACAGTCGGACATTTTTGTTCCTCGTCCTTGGATGACTGATTTCAGTTTAGGTAGTTTAGTTTGAGTTATGCCCAGAGAGGAAGCTGTGATGGTTTCCCTTTCTCAGGGTTTTAGGCAAGGCAAGTTTATTTATACAGCACTTTTCAACACAAGGCAATTCAAAGTGCTTTACAAAAATGAAAGACATTAGAAAACACATTAGAAACTTTAAAAAGCGAAGATAATAAAACATGAATAACACAGGTACATGAATAAAGGTTACAGTGCAGTGCAGATATGAATATATTGTTAGTGCAATTTATGGCTCACCAACCTTAAATGTTAACACATTAAAACACAAACACAAATATGGTTGAGATTAATTATTATTCAGTTAATAATAATAATACATTTAATTTATATAGCGCTTCTCATCTGCCAAGACAAATCTCAAAGCGCTTCACAACAAAGGACACTGATACAATTTGAGAGATTTATTAATAATAATAAAAAATAAATAAATACAAATAAAAGTCGGAGATAGCGATACAAATGGCAGTACTCCAGGTGTACCATGCTCAAAGTTTATTGGAAGGCCTGCAACAACAATAATAATATTGGAGTACAACATCACCTTCTGCCACAGCAGCCAATCGTGGAAATGCCCCCAACAAAGTAGAAGTTTCACACAGCCTATATAGCAGCTGTAATGACCACACACTCATTTCCCCTAATCATGTTTAACTAGCACACGAACATCACGTTTTCCAAATGGACGCACCAACATCAGAGCAACATGTACGTTCCAGATGTCGAAAGGTCATTATCTCATGACGTCTTTAGGAGTCTTGCAAGATATGAATTATCCAAGTAACAAACTATATATACGTTTGCACATGAACACATATAATTTTCCTTACATTAACTAATACACCAGCATCCTTATCGTTTCTTAGCTAATGCATGCTGGATATTGTTAATGGTAGTAAAACCTGAGAGCAGGATTAGCTGAAAAGAGTCCAAGGAAGCTTATAAAAGTTAACAGCATTTAATTAAACAAAATAGTGCGATGATATACAAATGAGATTTGCGAGTGGAGGCGCTCTCCCCATTCAGCTGTTGCCTGTCGCGTGTGCGTTGGGTCAGCGCAGGTTGAAGAAGAGATCGATTCTCCCTGTCCATCACGGGTTATCAACTGTAGTCTTCTCCTATTGGCCGGCGTCGACGGGGGCGGGTCCAAGGCAATTCCTGTCGTTTTTTCTGGTGTTAAATGACAGCATTCTAATGTCTGTGGTTATTTAAACATTCCCTAATAACAATATTTCAGCGTCAATAAATGAGTGTTAAAAACAGTGTTTAGTGTACAACAGCACATGTCATTTCACCTTCAATTCACGGTTTCAAAACGTAGCATTCGCCACATGCTAATGCTAACCGGAAATGACGAGATTTACTAGCGGAAACCGGAAGTCATGTGTGAACATTCGGTCTTTTGAATAAAACAGATTTAAATTAAATACATTGTATTTAATTTAAATTACGCCATTTCAACATTGATTTTAATTTCTTACAATATGAACCACTAACTAACAAGACTTTAACTGTATTATATCTGAGGAAGACCTCCCTTGGACTTCCTCTGACCTTGGCCAATTTACTTAACATGGGTACATCTTGTAATAATTGCTGAAGAGACGATAAGCCTCTCTAAATCTGGAAACTGTAATTCAATAACATACAGTCATATTGAGAAGGTCCCAGCCTGGCATAACAATATCAATTAAAAGCAGCGGCAAAAAGAAAAGTCTTCATCCTGGATTTAAAAGTAGTCAGAGTTGCAGCGGACCTGCAGGTTTCTGGGAGTTCGTTCCAGATATTTGACAATACCCCTAACCAAATTCTCACATTCCTCTACCCCTAGTCTTCCTGAAATTGTAGTTCCTTTGACACTTTTCTAACCTTTTTATATTCCTTTCATCCTTCTCTTTCAATCATTTTGAATCCCCAGACAACACATTTACTGTTACCCGAACCCATCTTTGACCTTCAAACCACTTTTCTTTTCAATTCCCAGAATTGGGATATTTAAACGATGGATAAATGTCTGTATTTTTTATTGTAGGTGTATTTTGTTGGAGATAGTGGAGGGGAAGTTTCACACAGGTATTTATACTCCTCCTCTTGGGATGGACAAAGGTAAAAAGAAAGCGTATTATGTATTGATGGATGAACTTTAGTCGGTACATTAAAAGTGTGCTTGAATAGACGATGCAGGCTTTCTTTTATAGTGAAGTAAAGAGAATATTAAGGAGATTAGCCAAACTCTACGAGGCAGTATAGTTGTTTAAGCACACAAACTGCTTTTCACATTTTCATTCTGTTGGTTTAATTTGCTTTGAGTCATTTGTAAAGTTGTGTCATCATTTTCAATTACAACTGAGCAATCCCTCCTTTCACGGATGAACGTCATGAAATGTGGTTGAAATCCCTGGAATAACAGAAAGAGGATTGTGACTTCTTTATCGGACGGCAGCTCCCATTAACTTTGCTTCATTTTGTTTCATGTTTCATGTTCTCTAAATTACTGGAGCATGTAGGGCATATGACCATAGATGTATAAAGATAACTTGATACAGTGTTAAAGTCGTTCATACCTTAAATCGCTCCAAATCATGAGTCATACAAATAAACGTGGATCAACCGTAAAAATAATAATAATTCCGCTATTAGCAGTTTTACTATGTTCAGACCTAATGATTTAAATAGGGGCTATTCAAGTGTTTGTTCTGGGAAGTTGTGTAAGTAACTATGAAAACTCCGTTATTGACACACATATTAAGATGGATTATCAGTAATCATTTCAGACACATTGGATTAATTTATGGATTAACCTTCAGCAGTGTTTTTATCGTTTTAATGCCATTAAACACAACTTTTTGACCAGAACAACAGCATAGGTAAAACAATGTCCCGTTTTTGCTCCGTAAAGCTCCGTGTTGTGATGTCTGTGTTGGTTTCCCCTGTCGCGAGTTCTGATCGCTCAGTGATGATACTTATACCCCTAGAATCCGTGGAATCTCAGCTTGCTAATCGATATCTGGTTTGTGCAGATCCGATATGTAATAAGGGTATTTATACCTAGAGTTCTGTGCTAAGTGTGTTAGC
Organism: Trematomus bernacchii; assembly: GCF_902827165.1. Classification (NCBI taxonomy): domain Eukaryota; kingdom Metazoa; phylum Chordata; class Actinopteri; order Perciformes; family Nototheniidae; genus Trematomus; species Trematomus bernacchii. The sequence continues at coordinate 19,909,707 of NW_022987593.1, forward strand.
ATTTTTTCGCTCAGGGTTCATTTAGACGCTTCTTGTGAGTAAAAATGGTTCGTATCGTCAGTTAGCTGAGTTTCTTCCTGTTAAGTGGGTATGACACATTCATAGGTTTTTAAATGTTGGTTGAACAGGTTAAAAAAAAACACTTTGATTTATTAGACAATTCGCTCACTACTTTCTCACTGCGAAACACCCAAAAAAATCACACGTGACAAAAGTGTCATGTTTTTGTATATATAAGTTACAGACTTCTCTTTCCCACCGTAAGTCTATCTGAAACAGTATTTTTGAGCCTATCGGCATCACGCGACTTAAACAGCAGTAATTCCATAATTGGCTTTAAAGCCCAGCACTCTTCCTTTCACTGATCAACATTGGCCAAGGACGCTTGGGGATTGTATAGTTTGTATTGCTGACCTAAAGATGATCACTGTGAAAAGCATTTTCCAAACACACTGTCAGGTCAGCTGGATCAAACACCAGGTTGGGGTCTAAGCTAACCCAGCTAGCACCTGAGGCTATTCCACTTCAGAGCCTGCATCTGGAGGATGAAGGAAAATATAACAGGGATGAAAAAGCCTGAGGCTAAACCAGCAAGAGATAAGAAACTGCTGCTCTCACATCTTTACACACTCCTGACATCCCAGATAAAGCTGTTGCACAGGACAGAGAGGATTAGATGGACTTTACTAAAGTGTGGTTGTGACTCTCCAATGTCTGGAAAGACCACGTTGAGCATATCTGTAAAAGGACAACAACACAAAATGTATTTCTCTGCTGGTTTAGATCATTTAGGGCAAGTCGACCAATTCTTCTTCGTTTTTTTACATATGTGATTTTGAGTCGTTCACAGTATTGTTATACTACATGGTTAAAGATTGTATGTCAACCTCTTCGGATAAATATATATGAATCAATCTAAACACACACATTTAACTCTTTCACAGTGTGTTTCCAGGTCATGAAAATCATTTTAGTCAGATGTTGTCCGTTTGAATACGTACGTTCAACCATTAACTTCTATAAAAGTCTTTATATCTTCATCTACCCTAGCAATGTCCTGAGCAGCGAATATGAATTGTTACCTTCAAATCAGAGGTACAGGGTCCATGATTTAGACTGAAGCACTCTTTTGTGCACCAGTCAGTCCTAAAACTAAATACAAGATGAATACCAGGTCAAATGAAGGGTCTTGAACATCTTGTCTTCAGTGATTGTCATGTTATGTTTAATGTTTTTTTCCTAGTTTCTTGTCTTACATATTTGTCCTTGATGATATTGCAAATGGAGCTGCTATAAAGCAAACACAAACTAGAGCTAGCGATCATATATTTATGGTCATGAATAATGTATCCTTAAAGGTGGGGTAGGTAAGTTTGAGAAACCGGCTCGAGATACACTTTTTGTTATATTCCATGGAATGCTCTTAACATCCCGATAGCAATGAATATCTGAAGTGCTTTGACAAAAAATACATTAAAAAATGTAATCTGTGGAAGCCGTAGTACTGTAAAAAGCACGACCAATCATCTGAGCCGGCCCGGCTAAAATAACTGGATGGCCTACCTGCCTGTCAGCCTTCCATCTGTGCACAGACTTATCTTGTGCCCTCATTGGTCATGTGCGCGTCTGTGTGTGTTGGAGGAGGGGCTCTGTAAGGAACTCTGAAGGAAGTGGCAGATTTTTTCCGGTAGTATACTTTCAAATTCTAGCGCACTCGAGCGGGTTTCTCCAAAATTACATACCCCACCTTTAAGTTACTTTGTCCCCATATTGTAAAGAGGTCCTCACAATGTGTGTGAACAGATAACAGGCCTACTCCAACTCTTACACAGAGACATATGTCCAAATATGTCCTCACTGCCTAGGTCTTAAAGTCATAGCCTCACAAAGGTAGTAAAACAAGATAACACTTATACACATCTGTATGAAACAGAAGCTCTGTCGCCCTCTACTGGACGGCTGAAGAACAATTTCCAGCAACAATTGAATTTCTCCACTCTGTCCCTGTCAACTTTCTGAACTCTTTGACCACCACAAGTTTATGAAATCAGAAAAATATTGTAAAAGTCAGTCGCTTATTCTTTAGAGGTATTCCTGGATGATATTTTTCTAACCTGATTTTGTAATCCAGGGATTACATTCAACAACAGGAGCTATGTCTGGAAAGCTTCACACACACACACACACACACACACACACACACACACACACACACACACACACACACAACACACACACACACACACACACACACACACACACACACACACACACACACACACACACACACACACACACCACAACACACCACACACACACAGGATTAAAAAAAAAAATAGATAGCTGACAGAAAAAGATAATAACTGTTGCGCTCTTGCCCTTGCTGTGTGCATTTCTTCGATAACTGTAGCTTATCACACAAATGTGACAGAAATGATCTAAGTTCCTCACCTCCCTGCCCTCAGCCTCACTTCCCCCCCACAGTTTTCATTGATACATCTCAGAAACATTTTCAGTATTCGTTCATGGTATCCAGAAGTCAGAAAGACACAATGAGACATTTGCAGGAGTTGAATGAAAGATGAGTTTGGGATCATCTTGTCTCGATGGAGAGTTGAGCTGCTCTGAGGTTATGTAGTGCCTGTCTGGTAAAGGAAGTGGAACACAGTTCAGCCTGAGGAGCTGCAGAGATGCATTATTTACAAGTTGCCTGTTCAAATCCCCTGGTTTCCTTCATGCACCATAAATATGTGTTTGTTGTGTTTCTAATAAACTAAGCCAGGACTCAGAATCAGAATCGGTTTTACTACCAAGTAGGTTTACACATACGAGGCATTTGCTTTACTATAAGTGTTGGATACAAAGACACAGAAAGAAGAATATTCTAACTGGTTGTAGACCTGTGAAATGTTGGTGAATTCTTAAGGAATGACTAATTATTGTTTATTTTTAAATAGAAAAATCAGCATGGAAATCAGCAAATTTGAGTTTTTCAAAATAACTTCCATTGTGTAAATACGTTTGAATGTACTTCAAGTGTTTTACATTAGATTTATTTTGCGTGTGCATTGATTTTTTTTGTGTATTTATCTTTGCTTCTGTTTATAATATTAATAAAAGCAGTTATACATTACATATAACAATATACATTATTACAATATGATTATTATAATGCATATAATACTGCGGCACTGTTATCTGCCGCTTGGGAGCAATGGTTGAGATGGTTTAACTTTTTTAAACAAGTTTAGACCACAAGAGGGCAGTGTTGTACTACAGATATGTATTTATGTATGTATCATACATACATACATACATACATACATACATACATACATACATACATACATACATACATACATACATACATACATAATGTATGTATGTATGTATGTATGTATGTGTGTGTGTGTGAGCCTGTGTGTGTGTCTATATATCCATGTATCTATCTATCTATCTAGCTATCTGGTGTGTGAGGGCTGTGAGAGTAAATCTAAGGTCTGTGTGTGTGTGTGTGTGTGTGTGTGTGTGTGTGTGTGTGTGTGTGTGTGTGTGTGTGTGTGTGTGTGTGTGTGTGTGTGTGTGTGTGTGTGTGTGAATAGAGACTTATTTGACTCATATATCTGCCAAAGACCAAATTGACTCTGCCATTTGGTGCTCCCAGGACCACTTTGGATCATGAATGTGTGTGTGTGTGTGTGTGTGTGTGTGTGTGTGTGTGTGTGTGTGTGTGTGTGTGTGTGTGTGTACAGTAACTCTTTGTTATAGCTCACAGTGGGAACCTTTTTTTTGGTATCAACGAATTTGCTCCATTCAAACATAGATCCTGTGTGTGTGTGTGTGTGTGTGTGTGAGTGTGTGTGTGTGTGTGTATGTGTGAGAGTGTGTGTGTGTGTGTGTGTGTGAGTCTGTCTGTGTGTGTGTGTGTGTGTGTGTGTGTGTGTGTGTGTGTGTGTGTGTGTGTGTGTGTGTGTGTGTGTGTGTGTGTGTGTGTGTGTGTGTGTGTGTGTGTGTGTGTGTGTGTGTGTTACAGAAGTCCAAAGAAGAGAAACATAATCAAAGAGTAATTTATATATCTAATTCTCTCTCTCCGTGTGTTTCTAGACGTTCATTTTCACAGACACGGAGGATGAGGATTTGCATTCAGAAGGTAAGCCTCGTCTTGAATCCAATTTAAAACACATTCTCAATTTTAGGTTTAGATTTAGATCAAAATCTAATATACACATACTGTGTGTACTCTAAGCCTTGGGCTATTTATCTTAGTTGAAATGCAAAGCTTTGCAGAGCTGCTCGCATTTCTTATTTTGTTCTGACTGTCCTTCACTCTCTTGCTCTCTCTTCCCTTTCTTTATTCTCCTCTCCTTTCCTATTCCTCACCCCCCCCCTCCCTTAATCCAATTTTCCCCATGTATTGTCTCATGCCCTCCTCTTTGTCAGCAGATTGCATGAACTCTACTGCCATCCTTATCTTTGCATGAGATCACATTTAGATTATAATGATCTTATTAATTACTGAGTTAGAAAAGGTACTATGCAACATAAGCATGAATACCTTCAGTAAAGTCATTTGGATCACCCTATGCAGTGGAAAGATATGAGCTGTATTAACCAGAGATGGGAAGTACTGTACTTAAGTACATGTTTCTGGTATCAGTACTTTACTCCTTATTAAAGTACGACTTTTTACTTTGACTTCTTACATGTTGAACACAAATACCTGTACTTTCTACTTCTTACATGTTGAACACAAATACCTGTACTTTCTACTTCTTACATGTTGAACCCAAATACCTGTACTTTCTACTTCTTACATTTCCCAAACAGGCTGGTTCCTTTAGTTTGAATGTGTGTTTGGTGGCGTGATCATTATTATTTAGAGTCATTGCGTGCCTATTGATTTGAACACGATCCGTGTATCCATCATTTCCTGGTCTTCTCTAAAGAAGAGGGACCAATGAAAACGTTGTCATGTTGCCGTTGTTCAGCATGGAAACATTCATTAGCTAACAATGACATTATTGTTCTATTAATATAAAGGGAGGTCAGGTACTCTTTAAAACAGCTGCTAGTTATGGGTACTTTTTACTGAAGTACATTTCAAAGCCCTCTTTACTTTTACTTGAATAAAGAAGTTCAGTCAGTACTTCAACTTTTACCAGAGTATTTTTAAACACGAGTATCTGTACTTCTACTTGAGTAAAGGATGTGTGTACTGTTGCCATCTCTGGTATTAACACTCCTTATCTCTCTCTCTCCCAGGTTACAACATGGTGGTCACAGCCTGCCAGTCGGACCACAGCCAGCAGGCTCTGTCCTGCAAGATGTCCGCCGAGTACGACGGCTTCATGGCCTCAGACAAGAGGTGAGACATCACGTCTATCACCTGGCCCATACTGGATTTAAAGATCGGATTAAGATAACAAACTTTAATGATCACCGTGGGGAAATCAGGCTGTTACAGCAGCAGGTGGGGAGAGCAGGAGGAATGAGAGAGGTAGGCTGCTAAAGCGTATACTCACAGGTGAGGATTACTTTAATGATGGCTTATTGGAGGGAGAATCTTTGAAATGCTTTGTTTTTATCCGTCAACATCTTTTTGCATGGAAGGTTTATCCTTGAGGCCACTTGCCATTCAAACAGCTTTGGCAACACAGACATATTTTGAAATAGATTTAATATTCAGGCCTACTTTATTTTTTTAAAAACCAGATTACTTGCAACCAAGACCAGAAAAGAAAAAGCGAGCTGAGCTTTTAGCAGCTCGAGATTGAGATTTATTTTAAATAGTTAGTGGAGACCAAAAACAGAGCTTTAAAGGTAGGGGAGGTAAGAATGGAGAAACCAGCTTGAGTGCGCTAGAATTTGAAAGTACGCAGCCGAAAAGAATCTGCCCCTTCCTTCAGACTTCCTTACAGAGCCCCTCCTCCAGGAGCTATTTTGTACTTATGTATTTCATGACCAGAGATGGGGTCGTTACTAAAAAAAAGTAATATATTACATATTACATATTACTTTAAAAAAAAAAAGTAATATATTACACTACTTCGTTACTCTCTACATAAAGTAACTTGTTACTTTACTTGTTACTTTACTCGTTACTTTACTCGCAGGGCCGGCCCGCCCCTCCCTACAGGCAGATCACGCAGACTGCTAAAGTTTCAAATGTTCTCTTTAGTTCAGTTTCCATTGTCGCATAAGACTGATCCAGATAGCTCTGACTATGGCTGTCCTCTGTCTCCTGATATCTGTATTTTGCGCAGTATATCTCTGAACGATGCGATGGTGATTCCACTGTGCAAATGGGCAACATTACCTCTACTATGAAGGATGCTACAAGCCTGTCCATCTCTGCTTTGGTTACCGGTAATTTTTGCTGCTTCGGAGTCGGCGGCGGCGCACTCACAACATCCTCACTCTGGGTTCGGGGGTCCTTAGCTATTAGCTTCACCTTAGCATGTGTTCTTTGCAGGTGTTTGTTGAGGTTTGACGTGGTGTTTGCAGCAGTGGATAACAGCTTCTGGCCTGGACACAGTTTGCACCTCACCGTCACATTCCTGTCTATTCTTCGGACGAACTCAAAATAATGGGCATCCCTCCACCCCTCGAAAGTTATCGCTGACTCTGCCATGTTTATGCAGCACTGCACGTGGAGATGTGGACGCGCAAGTCGCGCAGATTACGTACATATAAACCTGCGGCGGAAACCCCTCTTGTCTGTCAGTGTGATTATGACTGATTTTATAAAAGTAACGAAGTAACGCGTGTCGGGGCAATGTTAGTAACTGTAGTGTGATTACTGAATTATAAAAGTAACGCGTTACACTACTCCGTTACCGACAAAAGTAATATTATTACTTTGTAACGCGTTACACCCAACTCTGTTCATGACCCAGCTTGAGGCAGATATAGAACTATAAAGGACAATGTGTTGTTGATCTTGTCATATATTTGATTTGTGGAAAATACAATGAGGCTCAACAGCTTGGTGTGTGACTAAGGCTTGGACTGATGTCTTGTCATTAAGATGGCAGAGATATTGAAGTTTGTTTCCATGGCCCTCTTTGTTTTTTGGACGAAATATGAAGTGAGGCTGTTTGGTTTGGAAGGAAGCCTTGTGTTGTTGTCGAGCAGCCATTAGGATGGCAGAGGAAACAGGACAGTTTGGTAGCAGAAGCTCATGATGCAGTAAAAGTGTGTTTGGTTTGGAATAAGGCCTTTACACTATGTCCACTTCATTAAGGGGGAAGAATACATCAAACAGCTTCGAGGACAACAGGAAACCCAGTGCAGTTTATCTGTGTTGTTTTCCTTTGATTTTAACTCCTCTTGGAAGGAATTCTTCAAACTTTATTTTAGCTTGTATAGGACTTATAGCACAATAGGCAATCTGCAGACGTCACATGACTTCACTTCACCACCGCTAAGCAAAAGGAGGCTAATGTTGGGCTATAAAGGAACTACAGCACGGTCACATGACTTCACGTCACCACCGCTAAGCTAAAGGTGGCTAATGTTGGGCTATAAAGGAACTACAGCACGGTCACATGACTTCACGTCACCACCGCTAAGCTAAAGGGGGCTAATGTTGGGCTATAAAGGAACTACAGCACGGTCACATGACTTCACGTCACCACCGCTAAGCTAAAGGTGGCTAATGTTGGGCTATAAAGGAACTACAGCACGTCACATGACTTCACTTCACCACCGCTAAGCTAAAGGTGGCTAATGTTGGGCTATAAAGGAACTACAGCACGGTCACATGACTTCACGTCACCACCGCTAAGCTAAAGGTGGCTAATGTTGGGCTATAAAGGAACTACAGCATGGTCACATGACTTCACGTCACCACCGCTAAGCTAAAGGTGGCTAATGTTGGGCTCTAAAGGAACTACAGCACGGTCACATGACTTCACGTCACCACCGCTAAGCTAAAGGAGGCTAATGTTGGGCTATAAAGGAACTACAGCACGGTCACATGACTTCACGTCACCACCGCTAAGCTAAAGGTGGCTAATGTTGGGCTATAAAGGAACTACAGCATGGTCACATGACTTCACGTCACCACCGCCTAAGCTAAAGGTGGCTAATGTTGGGCTCTAAAGGAACTACAGCACGGTCACATGACTTCACGTCACCACCGCTAAGCTAAAGGAGGCTAATGTTGGGCTATAAAGGAACTACAGCACGGTCACATGACTTCACGTCACCACCGCTAAGCTAAAGGTGGCTAATGTTGGGCTATAAAGGAACTACAGCATGGTCACATGACTTCACGTCACCACCGCTAAGCTAAAGGTGGCTAATGTTGGGCTCTAAAGGAACTACAGCACGGTCACATGACTTCACGTCACCACCGCTAAGCTAAAGGAGGCTAATGTTGGGCTATAAAGGAACTACAGCACGGTCACATGACTTCACGTCACCACCGCTAAGCTAAAGGCGGCTAATGTTGGGCGAGATGACGTTTAGTCGTCTCATTTAGACACTTTTTAAATCCACCAGCTGGGTATTTACTGACTTATTTTATGTCGTGGAACAAAACGTTTATATCTCTTCAGCTTGTGTTAACCACAGACTTTATTTCAGGGTAACAACCAAATGAGGGCACGAGATAAGTTTGTGCCCAGATGGAAAGCTGACAGGCAGGTAGGCCATCCAGTTATTTTAGCCGGGCCGGCTCAGATGATTGGTCGTGCTTTTTACAGCGCCACGGCTTCCACAGATGAAATATTTGTATGTATTTATTGTCAAAGCATTTAATGTATTCATTGCTATCGGGATGTTAAGAGCATTCCATGGAATATAACAAGTGTTTCTGAAGTGAATTACCTACCCTACTTTTAAGTTCCCTACTTTGGATGATGACAATTAAAAGAGTTGCGTTATTCTAAGAAAGAAGTTTGTCACAGTTGAAAGAAAATAGGTGGAGATAGTAGATAGATACAGTGAGTTGTTTAAACGCTGTGAGTAAACAATATATCCAGGTGCTTTAAGGCTGGTGAACACACCACATTTAGAAAAACGACTAAGTGCCAATATAGTTCAATACTCTAGTTGCATTTTGGTATATGGTCCACACTGGAAATGAAACACGATTTTATCTTTTGGACTTATTGCCCAGCTCTAGTAGCAAGTCATCTTGGAGTTTCAAATATTTGATCACAAATCTAAGCAACATTTCTTTTGATAGATTTGAGTAAATATTTCTTGTGGTAGACTCAGATGTTCTACCTGTGAGCATAAGGTGATTCAGTTTAGCATAATGCATGCAGTCATATTAAAAAACCCAATTCAGGCAAAGATCAAGCAGATATTACACATTTTATTTCTTCTGCTTGATGATCTCCTGTAGCAAATCTGCAAGTCGTATAGAGTTGTAATTAGATTTCTTCTGTGCAAGAATGAAACCAACGGGGATTTAAATGTGCATTGGAATCATCTGATCTGACATCAACAGCAGGAATAAAGAAGAATATAGAAACCCTCACTCTTAAAACAAACCACCTTTCCTCTGTTTTTCCTCAGGTGGTTTTGTCACGTGGACGATGATAACTACGTGAACCCGGAGGCTCTCCTCTCTCTGCTCTCAGCCTTCCCCCAGGACGGAGACATCTACGTGGGCAAACCGAGCCTCGACAAGCCCATCACTGCTCACGAACTGCTGGAGGGAAACGCAACGGTACGATACCAAAGTGTTTATTTAATGTAACATTCAGGGGGTCAGTGCTATGCTAAATACAGCCTGTGGTCATCACTTCATTAAAAAACTAGACATTAATATTTATCTTCTCAGAGTTAGCCTACAGATATTTAAAATGGAAAAATAACTCAATCAAACCAGTTCAAGATACATATTAAATCCTTCCACTTGTCAATTTGAGCAAGGAAGGTGGTGGTAAAGGAAAACTAGGAATACAGTTTGTGGTCAAAGCAGCATCACTACCAACTTACAGATCATCTAATATCAGACTTAAACACCTTCCACTAGTCCCGTGTGTGACTTAGTGATGTCACAATGTCCCAGAAGTAAACAAAGGAGTCAAATGGAGGCGTTTCAGGCAGGAGGGGGGGGGTTTGTTTATATACAAAAACCTATAACACAATACAGGAAAGAGAAACACCCAAAAAAGCATAATATGGCCTTTTTAAACTGTCCACTATAAGGAAGCATGGCCGTACCCACCATTGAGGGTAATTATTTTGAGGTGTATATAATAAAACTCGTGAAATAACTGCACATAATTAACAGGGTTCTTTGTAGTACTTCCATTTACTGGCAGTGGGGGCGCTACGAACAGCCGCAGTCTGGACTTGTACCCATGGATGTATAATAAGGGAAGGTGAAATAAATACTTTACATTAAAGTGGACCTATCATGCTATATTTGAATAATATAGTGTAGGACCATACCTATATAAGGCATATTTATACTTAACAGATCATGCATTTTAGCCATGCCTCATTTCGCTCAATTTGACATTTTCTAGCTCTGTTTTTGCAAGGGCAGATTATGTGAAAACAGCACCATCTACTGGCCTGGCATATGTACTACAGCGTCTCCAGCGCTTTCGAACGGCAATGGCCGTGGCTGTCTCCTCCTGATTGGTGGAGTTGGCCCAATAGCCGTAGCGCCACCGTCCTGACGTCAGGACAGTGTTCAAATCTGGATCAGTTTTTATCAGATCCGTTGCAGCCCCTTTTTTAGAGATTTGGGTATGGAGGAAAATAGAGAGGGTTGTGTTTTCTGACACTTGGTGAGTTCCCTGGAACACCGGGGACACATATTCATGTATAAAAGACGTACACAAGTGCATTTTGCATGATAGGTCCCCTTTAAGTTATGTTCGTGTTGTGTAAATAATGATGTAATGCTTTTGAAATGTATATATGCTGAGTCCAGAGTAAAATGCTTTTGTGTGCACAAACTAGAGGGGGACAGCAAACACCAGTGTGATTTTGGTGACAGTACGACTATCTAGGACACAGTTATAGTCGGGCAGCACCAACACCTGGTCATGTGGAAGCCCCTCTTTAGTTTCTCACCTACTGAGCCCAGAGTAAAATGTGTTTGTGTGCACAAAAAATGTTGGGGGAGCCTGCCCCCGAGCTCCCCTAGTTTTGGACCTCTGTATTTACGAAATCCTGGCACGGGCCTGTAAGGAATGATTTAGATTTGATTTGAGAGTCTATTTATTCCCAGTGTGCAGCACAAGGACAGAGTAAAAAAGACCACAGAAATCCGACAGAGAGAAAAGATACAAACAAAAGGAGAAGATAGAAAAAGCAGCAACAAAAGAAATCATGAGGATCAGTGAGTGAAAAACACAGCAGGTCTTTCGAAGTGGGAGGGAAGCAATAAGTAATCTGTAAAGAGAAAGAGTGAGGAAGTTATTAGGGATAGAAAATAGAGGTAAAGAACAGCAAGCACACATACATCTGAGGAGTTGTGTGAAAGATAATAATGTATCTCAGAGGGGTCTCCCTGCCTCACAGAGTCACCGAACCACATACGTTACATTCAGCGTGGCTTTCACGGGAGTTTCAGTGTGCTGTGGGGCAATCACAGCAAATCTGAGGCATTTCCAATCCTGAGGAACAAGCTCGGGGGAAACATTGAGACGAATGATTTGCTATATCTGGTATATATATGCAGGCCACCCCAAATAGTCACTCAGAGAAAATCAGGACATTCTGATGTACAGTTTCAAAATAAAAGACCTTTGAAATGACATATATGAGCTATCGTCCCTCTATTTTCAGAGACGAATAAATGAAAAACTGTCCGTAATCAAAGACTCATTTCACTTCAGGGTGATAGCATGTCACCATATATGTGACTACACCTAGCTGACTGATGAGTTGAGAGAAACAGGGATTTTAGCCTTTGCAGACCATTTACATGCACTAAAACCTGTATAGGTGTAAAGACAGGAAATGGGGAACCCCAAAAAGCAAAATAGGGCCATAGCTATGTCTTGATTTATATTATTTGATAGTTACACATTTATTTTCTTGCTGTTTTGTTGATAGTAAATGTATTATTATTTAGTGTTATTATTTAAAGGGCCCATGTCATGGCCATTTCCACTGATCATAATTCCATTGTTGAGGTCTACTAGAATAATTTTATATTGTGCATCTCTCCAAACTCACATTGGTTTCTCAAACAGCATCTCTGTAAACTACGTGTATTCACTGAATTTCACTCTCTGCCTTTAACTGCTCGTTGTAGCTCCCAAAGCTCCAGCCCCCACCCTCCCTGTGAGCACAGTGTGCTCTGATTGGTCGGGACGTTGTGAATCGCGCTGAGCTCCGTGGAGGTGTTGCTTCCTTGTTTAGGATACATAGCGAAACACAGCCAAACTCATCCTGAGCACACACAAAGTCACATCCGAAGTAAAAACAATAAGTGTGGCTTGATATTGAGTAAGAAACAGGTTGATAAACGCTGTGAGAATGGGTCTGCAGAGAGAATGGGTCTGCAGAGAGAATGGGTCTGCAGAGAGGATGGGTCTGCAGAGAGAATGGGTCTGCAGAGAGAATGGGTCTGCAGAGAGAATGGGTCTGCAGAGAGAATGGGTCTGCAGAGAGAATGGGTCTGCAGAGAGAATTTCGCCGCGATCCCAACTGTCTGTTATCAGCCTGCAGCCAGGGAGGAGAAATCAGCTGAGCTGCCTGCTCCCTGCACACAGATGTGAGTGTGAGGAAGTCCGTGGATTGGTCAATTTGGACCAATCAGCGGGGGCTTAACGTAACGGCTCCGCGGACGTAACGTAACGGCTCCACGGATTGGTCCATTTCGTTCCGGATACGGCTTGACATCATGCCGTACCCGGAACGAAATGGAAGAATCAAATGGACAATGACGTATCTCCAACGAAGCGTTTTGGGGAGGTATTTTCTGTGTTAGAGTTTTACTCGCTACAGGGTGTACTTTGAGGGTTTTGACTCTGCAGACCGTTTACATGCATAAACACCTTCATAACACACAAGGGGACGGGGAATAACCGGAAAAGCATGACATGGGAGCTTTAAGTTAATTAAAGTAGATATATGCCTTTATTTTGAAGGCATGTTTTGGCACCAGGGTGATTTGGGCACCTGGTGTAATTGTATATATTGGACACAGGTGGTGGTGGGATTTGCACCAGATAAGCATATGTTTTGTTACCAGGAGAAACACAGCAGGAGAGGCCAACGGTAAAACTTTGTTCATTGTTGTATTATTGGAATACCACAAAATAAACGAACAAACACGATGTTCTTGCCTGGACATTGGACATTATTTTCCTGCCTAAGATTTGCTTTTTGGTGCCCCAGCGGAAGTTTAGTCAAGGTTAAGTTCTCTATTTTATTTCTGTAGTTAGCCGTTACAATAACTAACATTAATGCTGGACAAAACTACAAAAAATGACATTTGTTTTCCTGTCTTCCTTTTTAAAATGTCAAACAAAGTTGAGGTCTCCTTTTATTGTTTTTAGATCAAAATGCAGTCAGGTCATGTTAACCACTGCCATTTCAAATCCATACTATCCAAATCCATACTCTCACTATCTCCCTCTCTCAGAATGTATGTATGCATGTACAGAATGAGGAATAGGGAACGTTTAGCTCGGTGTCATTTTTGTCCACATGGGAAAGATTTCAGGACCCAAGTGGATCAATGAGTGATTAGTGTCTCGTTGGAGATATTGATTGATCGCACGCACACATATATAGCATACAAATAAGGAAGGCTCCCTGTGGATAAGAAGGTTGTCAAACTGCAGGCGGTCGGTAGTTTGTTTTACACATGCAGCTATTCCTGTGTGTGTGTGTGTGTGTGTGTGTGTGTGTGTGTGTGTGTGTGTGTGTGTGTGTGTGTGTGTGTGTGTGTGTGTGTGTGTGTGTGTGTGTGTGTGTGTGTGTGTGACTGAGTTCACATGCTTCTGAGTAGAATTACGGGGCTGCTATTGAGTTAGAGGTCTCTCTGAATAACATGTCGCGTTCTCTCTGTGGTTTTCCCTCCGCCCTTTTCCATCTTCCTCCATACCCCAGAATGACTCTCTCCACCTCCCTTACTGAATGTCACATTATCCACTCTGCTTGCACCATTTACACCGAAAAATACATCTTAATTTATCTCCGTTCGCTAACTCTCTCCCTCTCTCGTCCCTTACTCCTTTTTCTTCTGTTCCCATCACTCTCATCCACTTTGCTTTTCTCCTCCTAATCTTCACCCTTCGCCAGGGTTGGATTTGTGATGAAGAAAACAAAACGAATGTCAGACTCACTCTCAGTATCCTCCTCTTGTTTTCCTTCATCTCACTGACTATCTTTTTTCGATTTCCTGTCCCTATTGTGAGGCTGCGAGGTCGATGAATGGTACGGTCCAAAACATTTCTATAAGGAGAAACGTGCTGCAAATGTAAATCGCTGCAAGAAGCTACAATCACAACGGAAACCAGGGGACACTAAAAAGTGACACACAGCTGGGAGACCAATGTCGAGGAAGGCTGCTCCAGAGCCACTATTTCAAGGATGCTACGTCATCGACCAATTTCCAAAAGTCTTTGGCGGAAATCGCGCTCCATTTAAGGCGGGGCCTCTCATATGACGCACACCTGTTAGCCTGTTAGCCTGTTAGCCTGTTAGCCTGTTCCACCATTCTTCGTTTTTCCGAGGCTAGGAAGGATTCTTTCGGTGTGCGTCACTCTTTAGTGTCCCCTGGTAGGGCTGTGCAATTAATCGTATTTTAATCGCAATTACGATTTTGGCCTGCCACAATTACGAAAACAACATAATCGAAAAAAACAATTATTTTGCTTTGCTTGGTTGTGACTGCACTGCAACATATTTGATCAAATTTGTTTGTATTTATCATATTTATATATGTTTAGTAGCTTGTTGAAGTGCGCTCCAAAATATTTGTTGATCTTGTTTATTGGTATTTATTATTTTGATATTATTTATTTAAATGTAGATATAAATGTATCATTTATTTAATTTATTTTTGTATTGGTTTTTCAGTTGAATTATACGTTCAGGGTAATCAACAGTTAAAAAGATACTGTTCAAATTATTATTTGTATTTAAAAGTTCAATAAATGGATGTTTTCAAAGTCAATGAATAATCGTATTTAATAATCGTGATATCAATTATTGACCAAAATAATCGTGATTATGATTTTTGCCATAATCGCACAGCCCTATCCCCTGGTCTCCGTTGTGTTTTGAGCTTCTTCAGCGTTTTGCATTTGCAGCGTTTGGTTTCTGCATCTTTTAGTAAACGCTGCGCATGTTTCCTCAAGTTGCTGAATGTTCTCTAAATGCTGCATGTGTTGTTTCTTCATTTGAATGTGTTTTGGCACATTTGTATCGTTTCTGAAGCTGCAACTTGTTTCTGCGAATGGAAGTGTTTTTGGCCGTTGTCGTGCATTTGCACCTGTCGACCAACTTAGATGCGAGCAGGAAGGAGGAAGAGAATGGCAAGGCAAAAGGAATGGAGAGAAAATAACTTAACAAGAAAGTAAGAATTCAAAGAGAAGGAACTGCATGTTGGGAAAGGAAATGAAAGGAAAATAAATGATTGTCCTTTGATATTATAAATGATACGAAATAGTGGAGGATGAATGGGAATGACACAGGTGCAGCAAAAGCACAGGAAATGGGAAACTAAGGAAAGGAAATGATAAGATTTTAGGAAAATTCAAGAAAAGGAAAAGAAAGAGAAAATGTAAACAGAAATAATTATAATCAAGTAATTGAAATAAAGTATAAATGAAAGGGAACAGAATAAGGAGAAATAACGGGCAGAATTAAGGGAGTATAGAGAAAGGAAACCCATTGTCACTAATTTGTTGTGTATGTCCTGCCTGCACCATAAACTCCATCTGACTGCTGTGTAAGCAGAGTGTACTGCTTTAAAGTGGACCTATCATGCTATATTTGAATAATATAGTGTAGGACCATACCTATATAAGGCATATTTATACTTTTTTTTCTTCAAAATACCAAACAGATCATGCATTTTAGCCATGCCTCATTTTGCTCAATTTGACATTTTTTAGCTCTGTTTTTGCAAGGGCAGATTCTGTGAGAACAGCACCATCTACTGGCCTGGCATATGCACTACAGCGTCTCCAGCGCTTTCGAACGGCAATGGCCGTGGCTGTCTCCTCCTGATTGGTGGAGTTGGCCCAATAGCCGTAGCGCCACCGTCCTGACGTCAGGACAGTGTTCAAATCTGGATCAGTTTTTATCAGATCCGTTGCAGCCCCTTTTTTAGAGATTTGGGTATGGAGGAAAATAGAGAGGGTTGTGTTTTCTGACACTTGGTGAGTTCCCTGGAACACCGGGGACTAGGGATGGGTACCGAGCCCCGGTATTAAACGGGCCCCGGGGCTGAATTATTAAAGACCGTGGTACCGTTAAGCTCCGACGTTATCGGTCTTTTTATCGGTACTGGAGACATCTAAAAAATATGTCATGTGTATTATTGCTACACAAACATTATATTGCAGTTTTAGTGTCGCCAACTCCGTTTCTAATACGCAAAAAGACTGCAAAATGCGTCATTTTTTGTATTTTCGATCTCTCCAATCCAGACGAGAGATCTCTCTCCCCCGTCTGTGTGCAAGGGGGGCGGGGGCAGTTTACACACACCGCAGCTGCTACATGCAGCAACACACACACACGGAGGAGATGGCGGAGAGAACGCGCTCCGAGGTGTGGGTTAAAACTTTACCCGTCTCGCTCGTTGCCTAAAGTGCAATAAGAGTTTAGCATGTCAGGGCGGTAACACGAGCAATTTGTCTAAACATTTAGCAAAAGTGCACCACGTTCAGACGGAGAAATGCACCGGGTTCGACTGTCTCTCTAGTAGCTCTGTAGCCCCATCCACGAGTAACGTTTCCACGTCAGGTATATTATGTATGCTAGCAGCAACACACGGAGCTAACTCAATGATTCAAACATGGGTTAATGATTAGAGGGAACTGAGTTATTTAGTTTGTTAAAGTTTCAGCCATTCTGTTCACAGTTCTGTCATCAGATTATTTAATATGATTTGTTAAAACGTTGTTTCTGTTGATGTGAAATATTATGTATTTCATTTAAATAAAAAGCAATGTTAGTTTTGTTCACAATTTGTTAATTTTCATTTAATTGTTTATTTGAATAGGGACAATGCACATTAATGAACACTTTAGACAAATAATGCTTCAAGTGTAAATATGCCGGATTTTAGCTTTGAGCTAATTTCCATCCGTAGTCCCTGACAAACAACATATAGTTAGTTTACCTCATTTTTCTCTCCAAAAGAACCGATAAGAGTACCGTTAAAAGACCGGACCGATAAGCGGTATCGATAAAAGTAGTAGTACCGTTAAAACCTTAACGATACCCATCCCTACCGGGGACACATATTCATGTATAAAAGACGTACAAAAGTGCATTTTGCATGATAGGTCCCCTTTAAATAAAACACAAACAGCTGCTGGAGAAAAGGCACAGAGTTACTGATCAACTCATATCAGAGGGTTTGGAAAAAGAACCACAATCAATACAAGTCTGAAGGGGAAGAGATATGAGAAAGCAGAACATCTGAAATGTTTTTGATCTGTTACAGACATTGTTTGTGTTTGTCAGTGAAACATACTGCAGTTAAATCAGTGAAATATTCCCATTTACTGCTCTGTGTATTTTTATGTTTCTGTGCAAACGTATTGTATTTTGAGGATTTGTTGACGAGTGAAAATGGTGACTTGTGAGAAGATAAACAGACACAAAAATAACCCCTTTTCAAGTTAAATGAAAAAGACTTCATTGCAGGTTTAATGCTTCAAATTAACACCCATTAGATATACGTTTTACCTATCTACCCTTTCATCGTTCGTTGAAACAAGGAATGGGGTTTTGTTTAGAAACATCAATATGTACTTTTGGTTTCCCTAAATATGCATAATTACACATCTGTAATTATTTGTGTGTGTGTGTGTGTGTGTGTGTGTGTGTGTGTGTGTGTGTGTGTGTGTGTGTGTGTGTGTGTGTGTGTGTGTGTGTGGTCCCTCAGAGAGAGGTGAGGTTCTGGTTCGCTACAGGAGGAGCCGGGTTCTGTCTGAGTCGCAGGCTGGCGGAGAAGATGGCTCCGTGGGCCGGGTAATAACTGAAGCTCCATACAATGTCTTTTATGAAGGACAACATGTCCAGACTAGGCAGTCAGACACTCTATAACAAAGTATTAAAGTACATGCAATCATTTAATACAAAGAGGTTTAATTATGCATTTGGGGTTTTTTTCCCTTCCCTGTAGTGTGTAGGTTGTATGCATGTCAATGGTCTGCAAAGGCTAAAATCCCTGTGTTCCTCCAGAATGAGTTTCCACATCTGTTTACTTCCAGCGCACATCACTAAGTAACACTCGCACTTCTATTGGCTAGCGCTCCAACACATTGTACGTGATAGGCTAAGGGGCGGGACATCTCTAAGCGGTTGACCAATCACAACAGAGCCGGCCAGCTAACCAATCAGATTAGACTGGGCTCTGGTTTCAGACAGACACTACATACTGATATACACCTGAACATCAGCAGGAGAGGACTCTTTAAAGTAGAGACACTACATACTGATATACACCTGAACATCAGCAGGAGAGGACTCTTTAAAGTAGAGACACTACATACTGATATACACCTGAACATCAGCAGGAGAGGACTCTTTAAAGTAGAGACACTACATACTGATATACACCTGAACATCAGCAGGAGAGGACTCTTTAAAGTAGAGACACTACATACTGATATACACCTGAACATCAGCAGGAGAGGACTCTTTAAAGTAGAGACATTACATACTGATATACACCTGAACATCAGCAGGAGAGGACTCTTTAAAGTAGAGACACTACATACTGATATACACCTGAACATCAGCAAGAGAGGACTCTTTAAAGTAGAGACACTACATACTGATATACACCTGAACATCAGCAGGAGAGGACTCTTTAAAGTAGAGACACTACTGATATACACCTGAACATCATCAGGAGAGGACTCTTTAAAGTAGAGACACTACATACTGATATACACCTGAACTTCAGCAGGAGAGGACTCTTTAAAGTAGAGACACTACATACTGATATACACCTGAACATCAGCAGGAGAGGACTCTTTAAAGTAGAGACACTACTGATATACACCTGAACATCATCAGGAGAGGACTCTTTAAAGTAGAGACACTACATACTGATATACACCTGAACATCAGCAGGAGAGGACTCTTTAAAGTAGAGACACTCCATACTGATATACACCTGAACATCAGCAGGAGAGGACTCTTTAAAGTAGAGACACTACATACTGATATACACCTGAACATCAGCAGGAGAGGACTCTTTAAAGTAGAGACACTACTGATATACACCTGAACATCATCAGGAGAGGACTCTTTAAAGTAGAGACACTACATACTGATATACACCTGAACATCAGCAGGAGAGGACTCTTTAAAGTAGAGACACTACTGATATACACCTGAACATCATCAGGAGAGGACTCTTTAAAGTAGAGACACTACATACTGATATACACCTGAACATCAGCAGGAGAGGACTCTTTAAAGTAGAGACACTCCATACTGATATACACCTGAACATCAGCAGGAGAGGACTCTTTAAAGTAGAGACACTACATACTGATATACACCTGAACATCAGCAGGAGAGGACTCTTTAAAGTAGAGACACTACTGATATACACCTGAACATCAGCAGGAGAGGACTCTTTAAAGTAGAGACACTACATACTGATATACACCTGAACATCATCAGGAGAGGACTCTTTAAAGTAGAGACACTACATACTGATATACACCTGAACATCAGCAGGAGAGGACTCTTTAAAGTAGAGACACTACATACTGATATACACCTGAACATCAGCAGGAGAGGACTCTTTAAAGTAGAGACACTACATACTGATATACACCTGAACATCAGCAGGAGAGGACTCTTTAAAGTAGAGACACTACATACTGATATACACCTGAACATTAGCAGGAGAGGACTCTTTAAAGTAGATACACTTAATAATAAATAAAGGTCCAGGCTCCATCATTTCCTTCAAATAAAGTTGATCAGAAATCTCTTTCATTTTCAATGTTTTTGACACTTAGTCCATTAAATGCACAATTAATCAACACAATCTACCTTATTTGTTTTATTTATTTATTTCTGTCCACATGATGTAACAGTCACTCAGTAACAAAACTCATACTCCATCATTTTAGATTTGAGTATCTAGAAAACAAGTGAACATTAATGTCACAATACATAATTTCAAAGGCCTCCTGCAAATGGCTTTACCTTCAAAGTCACAGTGTCCTGCAAACACTTGAATGCACCACCGTTTTCCAGACACTTCCCTTTACGAGCAGCATCACATTGACCAAACAAAAATAAAGCTGACTAAAGTTCA
>NW_022987593.1:19932661-19972052 GCF_902827165.1 Trematomus bernacchii
CTCTAAAGAGGAAGACCCCTCCAGGTTCGTCTGACACTCCATGAACTTATCGTTTCATTTAAAAATGGGATGATCATTTACTAAATCAACATCATGCTGTATCGAAGAAGTCTTACAAATAGAGATTGACACTATCAACTCATTAGGGACTACTACTTACTGAACTAATAAGCTAAGTGAGAAGTAAGTCTCATTTTCTCATAGACTTCAATACAATCTACCAGGAGTCATATTTCCATTTCCCCTCACTGTCTCTATCTCTATTCTTTATATATGAGTTTGGAAACCGTTGAGAACAGTTTCTTCTCTCCTCAGTTCCTAAAATATCATGCAAACACACACTTTTAAAGCGCTATCAAAGAAACAAGTGGTGATATAACGCCACACACCGAAACAAAGGTGCACAGTCGCCTACAAACACAGTTGGTTTCTTCTTGACATCTCATCCTCTGTTACCCCGGGTATATCTATTGACATTCATTTAGATCTTTCCAGACATCAGTGCAAGAATGTTACAGAATATAAACTATGATTTGCAAATAGCATTACTAAACTCATTCAGATAAGAATATTGTAAGAGTGGGAGGCGTGTGGCGCAGTGGGCTAGTGCGTTGGTGTTGGGATCAGGGGAACACAGGTTCAAACCCCACTGCAGTCAGCATGTCGTTGTGTCCCTGAGACACTTCACCCCAAATTGCTCCTGTGGGAATTGTCCACAGTATTGAGTATGTAAGTCGCTTTGGATAAAAGCATCTAACAAGTAACAAGTAACATGTAAGAAAATAAGAAAATGCTATCAATATTAAATAATAAGAAAATCTAAAAACTAAGTTGTGTTGACAGTCTGATTGTCTGTCACTGTTGAGGAGGGTAAAATAATTGATAACAAAAAATATTACATAGGGATACACAAAGATGGCAAGTATTTCAGATGTTCCCCGTTCAATATGAAATATAGAATAATATCAGAAAAGTGTATATCTCCAAATGTTAAGAAATCATTTAAAACCAAAGCAGAACTGGGCTGAAACAATTTCCTTAACTAAGTAATGATAATAAAAGCAGATGTAAAAGACTAGGTCAGAAATGCAGAATATATTCTAGTCTTTAAAGGTCCCATGTCATGCTTTTCCGGTTATTACCCGTCCCCTTGTGTGTTATGTAGCTTTTTATGCATGTAAACTGCTAGTGGAGCCTCGCAGATGGGGGTGCTGCAGCCCCCTCAGCACCCCCCCCTTCCCGCGTCCATTCGCGATGTCTCGCTGTCTCGCTGTCTCGCTGTCTCGCAGACCCCAGGCAGCAACCAGGAAATGACACCAGTAACCCAGCTCACACTGTCCGCTCCTCGAGCCTCAAAGGGCGGAGCAGCGAGCCCCGCAACGTCCCGCCAACACGGCACCCAGACCCCACGCAGCATTCTCATCTGTTTGTCATTACTGGTGTCATTTCCTGGTTGCTAACAAACGCCATTGTAACACATAATCACTGATGTTCCGCTGTAACGGTGATGGACTCATCAGAACAGAGTGGACGAGCTGACCAATCAGAGCACACTGGGCTCACAGGGAGGGGGGGGGGGGGGGCAGGAGCTCCAACAAGGCGTGTAGGACAGAGAGTGAATACACAGACTATACAGAGATGCTGTATGAGAAACCAATGTGAGTTTGGAACATTGCACAATATAAATCTATTCTAGTAGACCTCAACAATGGAATTATGATCAGTAGAAATGGCCATGACATGGGACCTTTAAAATGTTCCAGGATCCAAACAACAAGCTAATCATTTATTCTTCCACCACAACGTACTCTCCACCAATTCTTATTAAAAAACTTTTATCAAGTTTTTTAAGATTTTAGAGAAACTAATAACAGAACAATGGTCTCCTTGCCGGGGGTAAGAAGCCTAAATATTCCAGTGTGATGATATTACTGTCTGACATATTCATTAGACGCTCTGCCGGGCTATTTTTAGCTGCTTGAGCTTTCTCTCCTTTGGTGGATCATCTGTATCACCGGCTGCTGAGAGGACGACACAAAGTCACAGTAACTTATTGTCCCCAGATCCCACACTGTGGATAATACATTATATCTGGATTGGGAATTAACTACAGAGCTATTTCCTATAACGTTAAAAAAGGCTCTATTAAGCCTAAAATCCCTGTGTTCGCCTCCATTGGACTCCTCTGTTTACTTCAGGATTATAGTGCCATCACTATGTAACACTCGCACTTCTATTGGCTAGAGTTCCAAGACATTGTATGTGATAGGCTAAGGGGCAGGACATTTCTAAGCGGTTGACCAATCACAACAGAGCCTGCCAGTTAACGAATCAGAGCAGACTGGGCTCTGGTTTCAGACAGAGGGTGAAAAGAGGTGCTGCAGCACAGGCAGAGGGTGTTTCTCAATGTCGAGTATGCTTGCTTGGTAACACATGTCTTCCGAGTCACTTGCTTCAGAAGCGAGGCAAGAATCCTTCCTGGCATTCGGAAAACGAAGAGTGGAACAGGCGAGCAAGTGTGCAGGTGTGCGTCATATGAGAGGCCCCGCCTTATATTACGAAATTGCTCCGTGCGCAAAGCATTGTGGGGGATTTTAAGACCGCGGAGTCTACACATGTGCAGCCTCGAAATTTCTCGCTACGAAGTACGCCGGGCTCGGTAGAATTCCAAGTATGCTGGACATGGGAACAGTCCTTCGGCGGCACTCGATGACGTAGTATGCTTGAAATAGTGGCTCTGAAGCAGCTTTACTCGACATTGAGAAACACCCAGTATGTGAAAAATAAAGAGCTTTTTGAACATTAAAGCATGGAGACATGTCAGAGTAGAGACACTACATACTGATATACACCTGAACATCAGCAGGAGAGGACTCTTTAAAGTAGAGATACTACATACTGATATACACCTGAACATCAGCAGGAGAGGACTCTTTAAAGTAGAGACACTACATACTGATATACACCTGAACATCAGCAGGAGAGGACTCTTTAAAGTAGAGATACTACATACTGATATACACCTGAACATCAGCAGGAGAGGACTCTTTAAAGTAGAGACACTACATACTGATATACACCTGAACATCAGCAGGAGAGGACTCTTTAAAGTAGAGACACTACATACTGATATACACCTGAACATCAGCAGGAGAGGACTCTTTAAAGTAGAGACACTACATACTGATATACACCTGAACATCAGCAGGAGAGGACTCTTTAAAGTAGAGATACTACATACTGATATACACCTGAACATCAGCAGGAGAGGACTCTTTAAAGTAGAGACACTACATACTGATATACACCTGAACATCAGCAGGAGAGGACTCTTTAAAGTAGAGACACTACATACTGATATACACCTGAACATCAGCAGGAGAGGACTCTTTAAAGTAGAGACACTACATACTGATATACACCTGAACATCAGCAGGAGAGGACTCTTTAAAGTAGAGACACTACATACTGATATACACCTGAACATCAGCAGGAGAGGACTCTTTAAAGTAGAGACACTACATACTGATATACACCTGAACATCAGCAGGAGAGGACTCTTTAAAGTAGAGACACTACATACTGATATACACCTGAACATCAGCAGGAGAGGACTCTTTAAAGTAGAGACACTACATACTGATATACACCTGAACATCAGCAGGAGAGGACTCTTTAAAGTAGAGACACTACATACTGATATACACCTGAACATCAGCAGGAGAGGACTCTTTAATTTATTGAGCCCTCTTCTTTAGGAACAAGCATTTATTCGCTTTTTCTTTGTTCAATTTTCTCCAAAACTTGTTCTACATTGGAACGGAAAAGCACCTTTTTAGGGTCAATGCAGACTCTGACTTAAAAAAGCTGCTCCTGTTTAAAATAAAGTTATACTGGCGGTCGTGTTCCAGTCCCCTGACTAATGTCAAAGTGTCCTTGGCAAAATACTAAACCCCAAATTGCTCCCGATGGCATTTCACAACGGTGCGTGAATGTGTGTGAATGTGTGTGAATGTCTCACCTGAGACTAAATGGCACCTTGAATGTACGGCAGCCTCTGAATGAATGTGTGTATATGTAAAAGTGCTTTGAGGAGTCACAAAGATAAGATGAAATAAATCTTTATTGATACCCGTAAGGAAATGCAGGCGTTTAAGCAGAAACAGGAATACGATTGAAACACAGGATCGCACAGCCAAGAGTTCATGCAATAACATATCAACAATAGTTTACATAAATGAGTAATTTTAGATATGAAAATATACATAAATGTCTGTGTGCAAGTGCAAGTCCAAAGTAGGTACATATGGTACAAATCATATGTGCAAAGACATGGAAAGCACTGTATACATATATCCATTTAACACATACTGTTATGTACAAAAAGAATACTTACTACTTAAAAAACATAAACACAATTTCATTGATTCAAGACTGATCAGGTTCGTTTCTCTTCCCCTACCAAAGAAAGAATTAGAAACCCCTCAAAAACCTTTCTCAAACGGTTTTCTCTTTCTGTTTTGGACAGTTCAATGACTATTGCACAAATGACTTTTATATTCTTCTAACCAACCAGCCGTTTAAAAAAAAAATGGACATGTCAGTAATATTTAAAGAAATATATTAACATACAGGGCATAAGACAGGACCCGACCAACGCTCACTAGCAGAAAGCTTTTAAAGATCCCTCTCACCTCTGAGTTATTTGTAATCCCTTCTGTCCTCTGCAGGTTTAAGACCGTCCACTGCAAGCTGTATCCTTTCACCAGCTGGTGTCCTTGAGAGAACTCCAACTTCCCAACACACAGGGGAAACCATCGCTAATCCAGCTGAGTGAAGCACTTTAACTGGGATTGGTCTGAAGGATTTTATTTGATGGAACAATTTGAGATGCAGACACCAGAATTGAAGACTCTGAAACTAGAGATGAGCTTCGGACGGAAAATCTGGTTTCTCTTGACATGCTTAAAAAAGATCAGATGGACACTTGTGGACTTGCAAGAAAGGATCTTGATAATGAACGGGTCAACTGTGAGTTACAAACACACAGGTTTATGGCGATTATTTGTGTCCTTACTATGTTTTGTTTTTCTGGAACATTTTATCTGTGATTAAGAGAAGCACTTAAGACAAAGCAGCACTTCAGATTTTTACTGGAACTCCATCCCGTATTGTTTACAAAAACAAAAATGAACTTGTACATATTTTTTAAAATGTACTCACATTTCTATTATTAAAACTAGATTTCTATATTTGGTTTCACATTTTACATTTTCTGATGGTTTAAACTACACGGACTGAAGCTCTCCTGAAGTGCCGTCAGGTTTTAGAGGTAGATTTGCTGAATCTATTTGAGTTTTTATTGACTTTGTTCTTGGCCTTGTCTTTTCTGTGGTCTGATAAACAGTAAATGTATTAAATTCAGTGCAATTTCCTAAGCTACTAGTCATAGGCATTTTCTATCAGGACAAACCTTAATTACAAGAGATGTGACATAGCCCAGGTGTGTGTGTGTGTGTGTGTGTGTGTGTGTGTGTGTGTGTGTGTGTGTGTGTGTGTGTGTGTGTGTGTGTGTGTGTGTGTGTGTGTGTGTGTGTGTGTGTGTGTGTGTGTGTGTGTGTGTGTGTGTGTGTGTGTGTTTCTTCCACCCCTCCATCTGTCTCTCTGTTTACTCAGTCATGTCCCTTTTGGCTGTGCTGTCTCCTTCAAGGCCTCTGCTGAAAGTAAAATGAACTTCCACTCATTTTTAACCTCGATTATAAACAACAACAAACTACTGAAAGCACAAAGAAGATCACAACTGACTCCATTAAAACCTGATCCCCACTATGCCAACAAGGACAACATTATCAGATGATGTCAAATAGATCCATAAAAAGAGAAGTCAAAATAATAAAACATGTTATTTGGAGGCGCTGTTTTCCGGACAAAAAGTCAGAATTCTCCGATTTTCCGAAAAAGCCATTATGATGTGAAATGGACCCATAGTTGTTCATATGTAAAATAATAATGGACTGCAAGGTCTAAACTGAAATATGAATTCATAAGACCAAAAATAAATGAAGGTCAGTTAAGACCAAACTCAAATGAATGGTTCGAACATATCACAAACGATTGTATTTCTAATGACAAACAGAAATGACGGGTTTGACCACCTGACTGAAATAAAACAGGGAAAAGGAAGCTGAAGGGAAGACTAAACGTGTGTTATGATGATAATCAAACCGGACTGATCTTGCTCTTTGATTACTACCTGAATATAACATGAGAGTAAACTGAGGAGATAGACATAACAAACAAGGAGAACAGTTTAAAAGTCTGACGGCAGCACGATCGGTGATTGGCTGTCGAAGATGTAGTACAGTAACCTAAATAGCCACACCCACAATCTGCTTTTTAAATGCAGCTTGAGAAATGCAGAAATGAGAGAGACAATTAATAACGTAGGTAGGTCTTGACTTGCACTGAGTTTCATAAGAACATGAACAAGCGAACAGAGTAAGAACGATTGAAGTACAAACAGGTACATTCAAAACCACGACACACACACATCTGCAGGCAGAGCCTCATGCAGGTTAGACAGATCAGGTCCAGGGCAGGAATACAAATATCACAATGACATGCTCACACACTGAATGTGAGTGTGGGAATCCACCGAGGAGAGATGACACTCCTCCAGACCCCCCCCCCCCCGGGTTTAGCTTGTTTGCTGTGAATTGAGATGTGATGAATACAAATACGCTGCTGCAGGCGACCTTGTGTGAAGTGGATGGAGAGTGTTTGAGAGTGTGAAGGAATGACTGTGTGGCCCTGGCACATCTCTCCATCTCCACCAGAATACTGAGCCCCACATTCGGAGTAAATAACACAAGGGCTGAATGCGAGGCGACAGCTTGCTGCAGATGTAAAATCAATTTCCCTGCAGTGGCTACAGAGTAAAACTTTTTTATATTCATACTTTTCAAAGGGGAGAGGAAGGTGATGAACAGTGTTTAAAAGGTGTGTGACCATTGAACATGTGTTACACTAGTGTTGGACATGCTGTACGGAACATTTAGAGGATGTTTTACACAACCATTGATAGACTGAATGTCTGTAATATTGCGCCAACAACAACAATCACTTACAGGTAGACAGCTGGCCGTTCATTTGATGTCGCAGATATGGGAACTTGGCAAACATCTTTGTTTATCTTGTCATTTTTAGCCATAGCTGTACAATTAAAAAATACATAATTAGAAAAGGTATAAACGGTTTGGTTGTATCTTACTCCTTTTGATAAACCCATTACAAACAGCAGCGGTTAGACTTTTCATTTTCTTTAGTTTGTGGCCCAACAGGTATTTTGAGTCTTCAACCTAACATAAAAGTGTTGTTATAAAAGCATCAAATGTGAATTTAGAAAAACCAAAGCCAGTTACTGTGGTACTTTAAGCCTAAATCTGGAACTGAAGATCATTGCTATCATCTCAACATTTTAATTCATTATTTTCTGACTGCTAAGATCTATGTTATCCCTGCTTACACATCTGGCAGACATGATGTTACGTCTTCTGATTCTGTCGAAGTAAGTTCATAATACTTCTCTTTTAGCTTTGTTTTGGTCTCCACCAGCTCCTGAGATAAATATCTCGGCCAAATATTGCACTTTCATGTTGCTATATTTCTTCTAGTTGCTGTTTGCTAATGGGCAGTTATAGCGTCAGAGCATTTCTGACTGAAACCATATCACAGCCTCCAGGTTTACTGACCCACAATATGCAACTCATATAATGTGTGAAACATTTCATTACATTTCATTTCATTTAGCTGACGCTTTTATCCAAAGCGACTTACAATTACAGGGACATTCTCCCTGGAGTAACTGAAGGCGCCTTACTCAAGGGCACACTAGTGGTGGTGTTCCTGGCGGGATTTGAACTCACAACCTTCCGATCTTCAACCCACCTCACTATCCATTAGACCAGTGGCGTCGCCTGGCCTGGGCATCCGGGGCTTTAGCCCCGAATGTTTTTTCTGTAGCCCCGGACAATTCTCCCTCAATAATATAATACATTAACCGTGCTTTACGTGAACCTCATCATGACACAAGAGAGGACGGCAGCACTGTAATTTCCTGGGGGGAGCATCCCCCCAGACCCCCCTCGAGGAGGTGAGCCCCCCACTCATAAAAAATACCACTTTACCCCTGCCTATATGCCGTGAGCTGATTATCGAGCCTTCATTGTAACAGTCGCGGGTGTACTGTGTGTGTGCGTGTGGGGAGTGTTGCAGTGAAAAATGCTACTGTAGTGCCGCCGCCACTGTGGGCTAAGCCCCGAATGTTTTCAGGTCCAGGCAACGCCCCTGCATTAGACCATCACTATCCACTACTATATGTGAAACTGTACAAACATGTATTGTTGATGGGGTTTTATACCCATTTAAAATTGTTTTTATGTGATGTTTCTTGTGCACAATGCAACTTTTTATGAGGTCCTGTTTTTAAATTTAGCCGATTACAATCACTTTAGTTGATTCAGTTAAATGGCAATTACATTTGTTTGAATTTGAATAGCTGAGTCTTAATTCAATTACAACTCCCAGCAATGATCAGGGTCCAGATTTAATACACTCTCACTAAACTGTGGGTGTTTCTCAATGTCGAGGAAGGCTGCTCCAGAGCCACTATTTCAAGGATGCTACGTCATCGAGTGCCGCCGAAGGACTGTTCCAATGTCCAGCATACTTGGAATTCTACCGAGGCCGGCGTACTTCGTAGCGGGAAATTTAGAGTCTGCACATGTGTAGACTCCGCGGTCTTAAAATCCCCCACAATGCTTTGCACACGGACCAATTTCCAAATCTTTGGCGGAAATCGCGCTCCATTTAAGGCGGGGCCTCGCATATGACGCACCCCTGCACACCTGTTCCACCATTCTTCGTTTTCCGAGGCTAGGAAGGATTCTTGCCTCGCTTCTGAAGCAAGTGACTCGGAAGACATGTGCTACCAAGCAAGCGTCCTCGACATTGAGAAACACCCACTGTCTCTCTGCTTTGACTTGTGTGCTTCAGGTTGCAAACAAATGGCAGATGATAGGTAGGTAAAAACACAATGAAAAAAGATGGTTATATTAAAAAGGCAACAAATGAAACCTGACACGATTTCCAATGGAGCCGTTTACCAAGTATTTGTCTTACATCCAACAGCATTTTACAGCTACGTTTTATTAATAAAGTTTCAAAAGTCTGATTTAAAGTATGTGGCTCTGAAACAACAAACCCATTTCTTGTGATCATAATCATGGAAAATGTCTCGAGATAACACATTGCTTTATTTGTTTGTGATTTCATGTGCCAAATTAATATTTTTGGTGCTCATGAAATCTGTAGAAAGAGCGGTGGAAAATCTGTTCAGGCATCTTGAACCGATTTTTGGCTGCTATCGCCTCTTTTTATTTGATTGTTTGTCTGCTTGTACACAGGATATCAGTGGAAATGGATGCCTTCTCCATCGTTAAAACCTTCATCCTGCAGATTCTCTTGGAGGATGAAAGTGTTCTTAGCAATGCTCTTATCTATCAACGTTGACATCATATAATGAACCTGGCCATAATGTAAATATTCATCTTGCAAATGTGCACTTTTCCTCACTGTATCTTCATTGGCTTGGAGAACCTTTAGTATACACTGTGTATGTACATCTCTCATATTCATTTGCACAGACATGGAGCTCATCCAAGTGTGAGAAAATGATATTTCCTGCATCCCCCTCCCCTGTGTTTGTCTGTTCCCTGGTGCAGCAGATTTATGAGCTCAGCTGTATATAAAGCAGCTAACTGTGGCTGCAGAGGACCAGGTCAATTGGAGGCAGAGTGTTACGGCTGTCAGAGGAACGATCTCTCCGTCTCCGCTGTCCATCATATTAAATCGACCTGGCCTTGTAAAGGATAGCCGGGCAGAGAGATAAATGGATGGTGGAGGCTGCGATGAGAGGAAGAACGATTGAGAGGCGTCTGGTGTCAGGCCAAGATAGAGAGGGAAATGTATGGAATACAGAAACCTCACTTTGAATTAAGGTTGAGATCGACTACTTTTAGTAAAAGGTAGTCGATCTCAACCAACCTACCGCATCTTTACCCACACCCCTTCAACCCCTCATTCCCTTCAATATATTTGATCCTTCCCTCCTGTAGTGTTGTCCTTTTGTATGTGTATCTTGCTTTATTATAGACAACTCAGGAGACAGTGAGTATCGTTTGTTCTGATTGAATAACTGGTTGGAACAGGACCTTCGGGGTTGATATTCTCATTTTGGAGCTGATGAGTTTCCTCATCTGGTGGGTCAGGAAGTTGTAGATCCAGATCATCCTCTTCGTCAGTCATTCCTGAGTCAGATCCAATAGGAACTGAAGGTGGGAGCAGTTTGAAGTGTGAGGAGTTTCGTGTTATCTCATGTCCTGGGCGAGCTGCTGTCACCATTGATCCTCTGATCTTCACGATGGTGTAAGGTTTGCTTCTATAAGGAGTCATGAGCTTGCCTTTGATATTCTGACGGCATAGCACAATGTCACCTGGTTTGAGGATCGAAGGTCGAGCTCTGTTTTTGCGGTCGGCATGCTCTTTCATGCGCTGCTTGGCACGCTGATCAATATCTTGGTGTCAGGTGTGTGATGTTGAGTCACATGAAGAGTGGGGAGAGTGGTGTTGAGTTTTCTCCCAAACATTAACTCGGCAGGAGTCAGCTGTGTAGTACCGTGTGGGGATGCACGGTAATTTCTAAGAAAACTGTAGAGGTTCTGTTTCCATGGTTTTCCTTCAGTGTGTGTGGCTGTTATTGTTTTCTTCAATGTTTTCATGAAGCGTTCAGCTTCTGCATTAGCTCTCGGCCAATACGGTGTTATTTTTCTGTGTTTGAATCCGACATAGTGGCTGAAATCTTTGAATGGCTGTCCATTGAATGGAGGTCCATTATCTGTTTTCACCACATGGGGGATACCATAGGATGAGAAGATTCTGTCCAGTTTGGGAATCACTGTAGTGGCTGCTGTGGACTTTATTATCTCAACTTCGGGGAACCTGGAATACTCATCAATAACCACAAGCAGGTAATCACCTGATGGGAAAGGTCCTGTAAAGTCAATAGAAACATTTTGCCATGGACCTTTGGGAAGTTCAGACATATTAAGTGGTTCCATGTGATTCTGGGAGGTTGCTGCTTGACATGGTATGCAGTGTTTTATCATCTTTTCCACCATTTCATCTATGCCTGGAAACCATACCTTTTCTCTTACCAGTTGTTTGGTCTTAACAATGCCAAGATGACCGTCATGGGCTAGGCTTATTGCCTTATGTTGGAGAGAGGTAGGTAGCACAAGTCGTGTTCCTCTGAGAATGACATTCTCTTCAGCGTTGACTGTCAGTTCGTTTCGTAGGCGGTAGAGTGCTTTCAGCATTGGATAATCAGTGTAGTCTGAGTCCTGTGGTGCATGTCTCCAGTGTCCTGCACTCAAAAAATGCATCACTTTACATAATGTAGGATCATTCTTTGTTTCAGTTTGAACTTCTTCAAGTGTCATTGCCTTTGGAACAACATTGTCGATGACAAAGTTGACATATTCCTCAGCCATGCGAGACGATCTGCTTGGTATGTTTCCCTCAATAGGATGTCTGGACATGTAATCAGCCGGGTTATCTTTTCCAGCTTTGTACTTGATAATGTAGCTGTATGGTTGTAGTCTTAGCCGCCAGCGTTCTAACCGAGCTGGGGGTGTGGCTTTTGGGTTGTTGAAGATCAGTTCAAGCGGTTTGTGATCTGTGATGACCGTGAAGTGTGACCCATAGAGATATAGGTGGAAGTGTTCACATGCCCAGAGGATTGCCAGAGCTTCTCTCTCTGTTTGAGAATAGCGCTGTTCCACTGGTGTGAGTGCTCGGCTGGCATATGCAACAATGTGGTCATTACCCTCTTTGTCAGGGCTGTGCTGGCTGAGTATTGCACCTAGACCAACAGGGCTGGCATCAACCAGTAGTTTGGATTTCTTCCTTGGGTCAAAGTAAGCCATTGTAGTGTTTTCCATCAGCTCTGATTTTAGCCTCTCCATTGCTGACTGTTGTTGTGGTCCCCATGACCAAGTAGTGTCTTTTTTTGTTAGTTGACGTAACGGTTCAGAGATCGTGGCATAGTCATGAATGAAACGTGAGCAGTATGTTATCATCCCGAGCAGACTACGAACCTCTGATGCATTTTGGGGTGGAGGAAGGTTCTTGATGGCAGTGATCTTTTTAGGATCTGCAGATATGCCTTTTGCAGAGAAAATATAGCCAAAAAACTCAAGCTCTGGTTTACTGTATTCACATTTATCAGCATTGAGTGTGATATTTTTCTCCCTCAGTCTCTGAAAACCAGCTTTGAGGCTACTGTTGTGCTCTTCTTGTGTTTTCCCATACACAATGATGTCATCACTCATGTTCCTGACGTTGGGAATGCCATGTAGCACTCCTTGAATGACATTTTGGAACACTTCAGCGGCAGAGTTAATGCCGAAGTTCAGTCTGGTGTACCTCCAGAGGCCAGTGTGTGTAGTGAAGGTGGTGATATACCTTGAATCTGGATGTAGCTCAAGTTGATGGTATCCAGCATTCAGATCCAGCTTGGAGAATACTACAGCTCCATTCAGGTCGTGGATGAGGTCATCCACCGTTGGTGTGATGTGGCGCTCTCGCTGTATTGCTGTGTTCGGCAGGCGCATATCCACACAGATGCGAACTTTGTCAGGGTTCTTTGGTTTTGGTGTAGCAACTATCGGAGACACCCATGGCGTTGGGCCACTGATTCTCTCGATGACTCCTTTTTCCTGTAGCTGGTTTAATTCTGATTCCACTCTTTTTCTCATGTGGAAAGGAATCCTCCTGTGTGGCTGTGTCACAGGTTGCACTGACTCATCAATGTGTAGCTTCACTTGAAAATCTTTGAGTTTTCCTATGCCTTGAAAGATGTCTTGGTACTCATGGAGGAGCTGGTTTGGGAATGAAATAGGCATTTCCGTGGACATAGAGTTTACAACTTTCAGAAGTCCTAGTTCTGTTGCTGTCTTTCGACTCAGCAGTGAGCCATGGTCACCCTGTATCACATAGAATGTAGCTGCATTTACTGTTGAAGTAGTTGAATGGACTGCAGCTTTAAATTTTCCTCTCAAAGGAAGAGCAGTGGATGAGCCATATGGATAGATCTTGGCAGCAGATGGTTGCAGTTCGCAACTGGCTTTAGCTCTTCATAGGAAACATCATCTAATATGTTCACTGTCGCACCAGAGTCAACAATAACATTTATTACTGTGTCCACAATTTTTATTTGTGTACGTTTGTGTTCTGCTTTGTCTTGCAGTGTGCATACAATATACACATAGTCATCTTCTGCTGAGCTGTCTGGAGTGTCTAGTCTCTGTGTCTTTTGCTCAGTTTGTTTCTGCACCTGATGCACTTTGTATTTCGGTCGGTAATGTTGTTGTTTTTCTGCAGCTTTAGGGGTATAATCTTTGTTTTGTGATCTGCAGCATCTTTGGAAATGATTTAATTTTCCACATGCTTTACAATCTTTCCCCTTTGCTGGGCAGTTTGCTTGTCCTCCCTCATGAGGAAAATGTCCACCACAGTTGTTGCAGGTTTTGTATTCATGCTTCACATTATTATATTTATTGAATTGTTTATGACTTTGGAAGCTTTTCTTTTGTACAGCATGCACTGGGAATTCTTTTTGTGATCTTCCTGTCTCCATACCTGCAGCTTGTTTGTCTGACAGTTCTTGAGCTCTGCCTGCATCCAGTAGTTTTTGAAGTGTCATGTCGCTGTCCTTTAGCGCCGCCCTGCGGAGGCGCGCGGAACTGCAGCTTAGAATAATCTGTGACTTTATTTCCTTATCAGTGTCGGTAAAGTCACATGTTGACGCCAACTGTCTCAGTCGCGTGTGGAAAGCATCCAATGTCTCACTGTCATTTTGCCTGGCTTGTCTGAAAATATAGATCTCATATTCAGTATTTACTTTGGGGCAGAAATAGGTTTGCAGGCTCGCTATGGCCGTATCGTAATCATCAGCGTCTCCCGTTCCTGGCAGCGTGTCAAATATGTCATACACGTCTGATCCAGCATAGTGCAGCAATAGCGCACGTTTTTGTGTATCCTCCTTTATATCTAATGCCACTAGGAAGTTGGTGAACCGTTTAATCCACCTTTTCCACCTCGAGCCTACAGAGCTGGGTTCAGTGTGCACATCAAACTGCGGGAAATGTGGGAGATTGGCCATGGTGCGTCTCGTGGCTGGCTAGCTTGTTAGCCTTATGTGTTAGCCAGCGTAGTTCGCTTACCGCTTATCCAGAATTGTGGGTGTTTTATTTCTCTTCCCTCATTCTGCGATGTGTTGCGGCATCCTCGTCGCCAGTTGTAGTGTTGTCCTTTTGTATGTGTATCTTGCTTTATTATAGACAACTCAGGAGACAGTGAGTATCGTTAGCCGTGCTTTATTCACGCTCTCGACTACATCATAACTGGTGTCACACATATAACATTCCGGGTATTCACAACTCCGGACCAAAGAGTATGTCACAACATTACACCTCCCTACATCCCCTTCATTCCTCCCTTCCTTCATCCATTTATCCCTTCAACACTTTAAACCCTTCATCCCTACCTCCCAACATACCTTGATATATGTCATCCCGCCCTTTTTCCATCCCTTCCTCCCCTAGACATGTGATCCTTTCTTCCCTTTGTCCCTCACTCCATATACCCCTTCATTATCCCCTTACTTCATCCCTTCATAACTTCAATCCCTTAACCTGTTAAGCCAGAGAGACCCCGGTACCGGGGTACTGCCGCAACATCTTGCAGGAAACAGTGTCTGAGGGCATGTTCATTTAATAAAACTATGAATGTTTTATATCCATGTAACGGGAAGAAACTCATCAAACTGATCATTTTTTTTTTTTTTTCAAAAGAAAACCCACAATGCTAACACTGAGCCTCTGAATTAGCAACGAGCGAAAAATGCTAACACCTTACTGCACCGAAAATCACTCACAAAACCTTATTATTTATCTTTTCACCACATCGTTTCACATCGTGAGGTGACACAGAATCTAACGACACCGACATTACCACTGAATTATACGTATTTGCGACGTTATAAGCAAAAACGGACATCAAAACAGGTGACGCTAGGTAGCTAAAAATGCTAACATTTTTACCTTGGCTCTGTAGTCTCTCCAAAGTGGTCTTCAATGGCATTAAAACGATAAAAACGCTGCTGAAGTTAATCCATAGGTTAATCTAATGTGTCTGTCCCTTTGAAATGATTTCTGATAATCCATAAGCATTAAAACTGCTTTTCCGTTTCTAGATGTCAAAGCTAGAGATAGGTCCACTCTGATGCAAAATTACATGCGCGAAGCCAAGCCCCCACCTCTTCTCTTCACAACGTGTGTGTGTGGGGGACTCCCCCTTCGATTCTACTGGCTCTAACGGTCAGAAAGAGGTGTCAACCATCAACATCGAGCAAGGGGGGCCAGAGATATGGAAAATCCACCCAAATCACCCCAGAAGTGGTTTCTTTTTGCTAAATCTCTCTAAAAAGGTCAAATGTCACTTGTTTTGCATCAATCTTGATACAGGGTACTTATTATATGTTGTACTTTGGATTCCTAAAGCTTTTAGTCTACTAACCCATCATCCAAGGGTGGTTTTCACTATAAGTAAAAAAGAATCTTTGGACGGACACTATAATTTACAGTTTTTTACTATGTAAAATCTGAATTTTCTTTAAAATAAAATACATCTATATTGATTCTGACTTTTCTACATCCAACTCACAGGTTTATCATTACTTTGAGAAAAAAGATTATTAATTTAACCCTTTTAGAAGGGAAGATATGGTCATTTGTTCTGGGAATGTCATTTTCGAGCCTGAGACCTGAAAAACAGGCTCAGGGCTTAACAGGTTAATACCTCCCTCCCTCCCTTCCTTCCTACATAACTTTGTCCATTTCATCCCTTTGTCCGATATATTCCTCCCTCCCGACATCTGTATCTCCCTTCATCCCTTCGTCCCTCCTTACCTTTGTATACTTCCCTCACTTTTTCCTTTTTATCTGGTGCATACTTTTTGTGTCATTCTATGTGAGCTATTTAGGGTTTTGTTTTAAGAGCATACAGACATCTTTCATCTTCATCAATTCAATAGCTCCTGTAATAAAAACCTTACCTGACATCCTTGCTAGTGAATTACTCTGTCAACAGATATTCCAAGATGTGTTGAATTGGTGAATTGCTTATTGTTATATTTAGGGATCATGTTGTGATTTACTGGTGTAACTGTGGTATGATAGTATCTGTGATTGCGGAGAAAATCTAGATTCAATGTAATTTATTTGGCTAAAAGCTGGCAAACAAAAGCACATATTTAAAGATGTTCAGAGAGAAATAATCTTCATCTGTCTTCCAGTTTTTTCAGTCTGTCAGTTCTACTTTGTATCCTATTCAAACAAGCTTTATTGGCGCAGATGTCAAATATCAGCGATATTGCAAAATATATGATCTGTTTGTTTGCTATCTGCCTTTTTACTCCACGATGTCTGCCTCTGATGTGTGTTTCCATCTTCTGTCCGCAGCCTCCTGCTGTTAAAATCTCTCGTGATTTCTCAATGTCAGTCTATTCATTTCTCCATTTCTCCCCCCTCTCTTATCCCATCAATTTTTCTCCCTCTTTGTTTTTGTGTTTCCATATTTTATTTTCAGCTTCAGTTGTCTCATCGCTTACTTCCTCTTTCCTTCCATATCTCCGCCTCAGTCTCTGCCTCTTAATGGAAAGACATCAGATACAGCAGGTGTGACTGTGCTGCCAGCCATGATCTCTGGTTTGTTTGACAGAGGGCAGATGTGAAGGGAAGAACGGACATGTTTACTGCTACTCACATGTCTCACTGTGAAAGTCCTCACATGTAATGGATGTATGTGATAAAATAAGGACCTCAGTTACTGCACTGTGAGATAACTAGACAACCAACAGCCTCCAGGAGGTCAATTCATCTGGACAAGATTTAGTCCGCCACATGCACCTGTGAAACCACAATGTGACTTTTTTTACACTCTGGTTTCTGTATTAATAAACCAAATGAGATGTACATTACATATCATTTGTGTATGTATGTAACGTGTTGATTAGCACAAAGCTTTAGAGGTGCTTGTTGGTGTTATTTGTTATCACCCTATTCCAAGTCTTTATGTTAAGGTAAGCTAACGTGATGCTCGTGGTAGCTTTGTATTACCATACAGACACGAGCACGGTATTGATCTAAATGTAACTTCAAGCAAGAGTGCAGATTTCACACTGTTCCTTTCACACTGCAGTTTGGCCTGCTTTCAGCCCTAGATTTTTTTACCTATGCATACAAAATATGGTGATCAACAAAAATAAAGTGTTGAATATGTGCATGTCAAAATTACAGATGGAGTCATGCAAGGACTTGTTAAGGACTGACGGCTTCGGGCCTGGTAACTCAGCACTTTAGTGAACAGTTTGCACTTTATTAGCGTGATTGCACAGTACAGTTTGGCTTTACATATTTGCACATTTTATATAATTTATACTAATTATTGAGGTAGTATTTATTAACTGATTGGACCGTGTTGATTGGAATGTCGTCTGGCCGGTGCTGGTCGGGTCCTCGGCTCCGCCTGAGAAGATGGGGGAGTTGGCGAGAGCGCCAAGAGTATTTGTGCTGGTGTAGAAATGACAGCGGTTGAGAGT
Organism: Trematomus bernacchii; assembly: GCF_902827165.1. Taxonomy (NCBI): domain Eukaryota; kingdom Metazoa; phylum Chordata; class Actinopteri; order Perciformes; family Nototheniidae; genus Trematomus; species Trematomus bernacchii. Next base: position 19,950,441 of record NW_022987593.1, read on the forward strand.
AATCAGGGTGCAAATAATATGTTGAGGGTGTATGGGTCATGACGTTGGGTTGCATTGATTGTACGAGTTGCCACTGTGTGGAGTTGACATGTCACTCCCCCATGTCTGTTGCTGCTGATTGTGTGCACCTGGTGCCCTGTGTTGTCTCCTCCCCCCTCACCTGTGTCTTGTTGATTAATTAGTGTGTGTGTATTTAGGCTCTGTGTTTCCTGTTTGTAAGGTGGTGTGAGATCCTTGTGGCTGGTGACTGTGCTCACAGGAACAGCAACATTAGCCGCGTTCACACCGGAGTACTTTTCACCGTACTTTTCGCGTTTAGTTCCGTTAGTACCCCTTATGTCGCGTTCACACCAAAAAGAGCACTTAATCTCGGGAACTTTTACCCCCATTTTTAGTGCCTGCTGAGAGATGGTACTTTCCTGGGGGAAAAAAAGTGCCCCAGTTCTGATTGGCTGGGCAAATTGCAAACCACGCCCCGTAAAACTCTGAAATGTTTTGTAGAGCCGCCATTTTATTATCCTGGCATTAGCATTATTAGCATTAGCATTCGCCCAGTGCACAAACGCAAAGAGACTAACTTATGGCCACACAAAATAAAACATGGGAGCGGTGGAGATGAGGAGGTGTCGGCGTTCTGGCGATTTACTCGGAAGGCTTCGGTAGAAGCTGCTGGGAGTCCCAGCAGCTTCTACTGAAGCCAGTCCCCAACTCCGGGGACTTCCGGCCTGGGACTCCGGGTGGCAGTATACGCTGTGAAGTTGTTTGCGGCCTGCCAGTAAACCCAAAGCAGAAGAAGACGAAGTGACGTCAGCGGCTCATTTGCGTAATCTTCCCTCAGGGAAAAGTACTCCGGTGTGAACGCGATCTGTACTAAATGCCCTGGGGTAATAAGTGCCGGCACTAAATACGGCAAAGTACTTGGTGTGAACGCGCCTATTGAGGCTGTGTCCTGTGCCCATGTTTAATAAATGCCCACACCGGGTTATAATTTTGGACGTTCTGCCTCTGCCTCCTTGGTCGGGCCGCTCAACGGTCAGCTTCACAAGGACTCAAAACTCAAAATGTAGGACTTGGGTCTTTGCTGGTTGGTAATTTATTTTGCCTTTTGACAGAACCCCTGTTTTCTGTCTTTATGCTAGGCTAAGCTAACCTGACACTGGTGATAGCTAGATCTTTACGGTACATATATGACTGCAGTGTTGATCGTAATGTAACTTAAGCAAGAATGCCAACGAGCAAAGTGTCAAACTGTTCCTTTAAGCAATTCTTTTGGCAGCTTTTGGCCCAAGTAAATCTGTTCATGTACAATAACTATGCCCTGGTTAACAGAAAATAAAGTTACAAAATGACAGATGGAGATGTTATGACTTGTTAGGGAGCCAAAACTCTTAATTTTGAAATTGGGACTTGACTCAAGACCTGCCGGTCTTCATTTGGGACGTACTTATGACTTGCAAATCATTGACTTGGTCCCACCTCTTAGTATGGACCCTGAGATATGACTGTTACAACTTAAGGGCAAATGATAACAGATAACTCCCCTTTAAATCGATTAAGGATCTTTAGAAGCTAAAATGATTTCTGTTAAAGCAGGATGCTCGTGGCAGCATTGACGAAGTGGATCTAAAAAGGTCAACAGCGTTACAATCCCCTTGTTCACAGCACCCTTCCTACACTTCAAATTTGCTGACAGTTGCTTCTGCCACAGGTCAGTGAGTCCACTTATGATGGATTACTCCGAAAAGTCTGCATATAAGGCATGCTCAATGCAACAAATAACGTTTAGAAAATGCACAATCTCTTGGAATGATCAACATATGAACTTGCTGCTCTGACTGGACTGATGTAGGAGAAAAGAGATCAAAGGACAGAAAGGTACTTTGTCCCAATGCAAGGCTTGGATCCTATGAAAATGTCTACATCAAATATATCATTATCGGTCAACACCAAGGCCTGCCCTATATGAAAGGATCCAAGACATTTTGCCAAGAACTTTCTTTTGCCTTAGCAGTGTTGCTAATTAAAACGGATATTAAATAAGAGATACGTAACCTTGGTGCTTTGAGGTGAGGTTTGTTGAGGCTTTTCGTAATGCAATAATGATTGATAAGAAGCAAAGCAACACCTGCGATGAAATCAAATCAAATCAAAATGTATTATAGCCCCAAATCATAAGAAATGCTTCAAAGCGCTGTACAAAGCAAACAAAAGCAAAGACAAAACCAAAATACAAACGTCATAGCATAAACATTATAAAAACATTATACATATATACATTGCCATGTGATAAAAGCATGTGACTGAAGTGATGGTAATGTCGAACGGAAACTAGGTGGTGGTGATGAGGTTGAAAACTGAAAACAAAAACATTGGTGGGTGAAGGTGGAGGCAGGCATGGAAGGAGGGTGCAGTTGGGAAATGGAGTCCCAGAGACAGATGGCAAGGGGTTGCTGGGAGAATTCTCGGTGCCATTATGAAACACAACAAAGCACGCAACTCCAGCTGTGAGCGGCACCAAGGGTACCGCCAACAGCCACCGAGAGGCAGCAGCCTGCCAACAAACCTCCACTAATGAATGGAAAAAGCTGGATTCATAGGCACCAGGGAATGGAGATGGGAGCGGTATACGGCCTCTTCTGCATTACACGCTCGCCTGCATTATCAAGCGGTCATGGTGAGGTTTCATGTGATCCGTGGATTAGATAGATTTGCAGACTGATCACCAGTGACGGGAGGGAAATGGAGGGAGTGGATTTCTGGAGATTTCATCTGGTGGAAATGAGGGAGGCGACGACAAGGTGGAAAGTGACAGAAAGAAATGGGGAAATAACACAAGGGAGGAAAATATGAGGTTGAAACAGAAAGAAAGGGAAAGCAAGGAGGCAGGAAAGGAGCAAAGGAACCAGGTAAACAACATGAAGGTAAAGAAAATGCAGATTATTACATGTATAAAATAGAAACATACAAAAAGTCAGAGATTAAAAATACTATAACAAACATGTTTTTTGTCCGAATTTGTACACTACAAAAACTCAAAATCTTACCAAGTATATTTTTCTAACATCTAGTCAGAATATGACTCTACACCTGATATAAGACACAATAACTTCAGAAGTAACACTGCAGTGAGATATCAGGTCTTGTTTTTAGACAATGCATCATCTTGTTAAGTAAAACAATCTCAGATGAAACACATTTTTTTACATATGTATTAGAAAATCACCAACTAACATCAGAAAACAGAAAACCTTTGAGTATTTGCGGCCACAACATTTCCTGATTCTGGTGAAATATAGTTCAAAATGAGTTCTCCCAGATAATTACAAGATGTGATTTATCTAAATATCCCTTCTTATTTCAAGAAATCTTACCAAGCACATGTTCACTTGTTCTATTGGCAGATTTTTGTACTTATTTCAAGTGAAAACAGCTTGTTTTCATTATTGTTTAACTTGTTTTTGGAGCAGCATGTTTTCCAGTGTACCTTTGATTTCACACTAGATATGTATTTCTGTCCTCAGATTTCTGTTTACTTGTCATGTCGATCAGGCTTCTCCTTTCCATACAAACCAACAGGAGAAGAAGGGTGAAGCTGTGAATTTGTGTGTTATGTGTGAGTGTGTGAGTGTGTTCATACCGTACTGTACGTGTCCTCTCCATACCCCATTTAGCAGTGAGAGGCAGGCAGGAGTATTCAGCAACCAAGCCAATTTCAAATTCCATTTCGGCTCAAATTAATCGAGGAGCAGGAGACTTTAATACCAAACACTAGGATTCAGCCGGATTTTCAAGGATTAGCTTCTCTGTCGGTGATTTGCTGCTCCTGTCTGAGTGCTGCTTGACCAGGAGAGATGCATTTACAGTGTAATGCTGGCAATTAAGATAAGATAAGATTTGTTTCCCTTACAGCAGCATACAAAACAAGGCGATGCACAAAATTAGCAATTAAAAAAAGAAGAAAATAAACAATTATAAAATAGAAACATGTCAAAAATATAAATAAAACAGAACTAAAGAGTAGAAAATATACAAGTTGACCGTGAAGATACAAATCTGTAAACTATCTGACAAATAAAACACAATTGAAGGGCCAATTGACAGCTACCACAATATAAAAGTAGGATATTATTTACATTAAGTGTGCAGGATTTAGCATTAGCATTACTCTCTTAACCATATATTGTTAATAAACAGGGACGTTGTAGAGTGGTGCAGGAATATGTCCGAAAACACTGTAATGAGTCAGCATTTTAGCATTTATGCGTGTCCCTCATCAAAGTCAATTGTTTATTTTTTGTATAAATGTTTTGCTCGATGCCTGAAATAAGGCCTGTGGTCAACCCAAGCTTAAGATGTGTCAGTAAATACCCCAATAGTTAAAGGTAGGGTAGGTAAGTTTGAGAAACCGGCTCGAGATACATTTAGTGTTATATTCCATGGAATGCTCTTAACATCCCGATAGCAATGAATATCTTAAAGTGTTTTGACAAAAAATCCATAAAAAAATGTCATCTGTGGAAGCCGTAGTACTGTAAAAAGTACGACCAGGGGCGTCGCCTGGACCTGAAAACATTCGGGGCTTAGCCCACAGTGGCGGCGGCACTACAGTGGCATTTTTCACTGCAACACTCCCCACACGCACACACACAGTACACCCGCGACTGTTACAATGAAGGCTCGATAATCAGCTCACGGCATATAGGCAGGGGTAAAGTGGTATTTTTTATGAGTGGGGGGCGGACCTCACCTCCTCGTGGGGGGTCCGGGGGGATGCTTCCCCGGGAAGATTTTTTTTTTAAATATTGAAGTTAAATGCATCAATCTGGTGCACTTTGAGAGCAAAATGAAGAGATCTATGGATACCTCTCTCAGCACCCATATGAAGCAGAACTGTAAACAGATGTACTTTTTCTTTATGGATATTTTACTAATCACTCTCCTTTTAAACTCTATTCTTGTTTTACTGCCATATAGTATTTCATAACTGTTTTTCCTTTATTCTCTTTTTTTTATAACTATAATGGTCATATGAAGGTGTGCCGCGGAAATAATCTTTTGAATAATTTGTGACCAAACCGTTTGAGACCCACTGAGATAACTTAGACTAAAGTTATGTATCTAAACACTCAGAGAGTCCTTTAGCTCACCTGAGTCTCTCAGTCTGAGAGGAGAGGACTCACCTCCAGCTTCTTGTGGAACAAACAGCTCCTTATGTCCGTTAGTGCAGCTAGCTAACCAGATGCTAACAACACGGTCCATGCTGACACCGGTCTCTCCCTCCCCCTCTCTCCCTCTCTCTCTCTCTCTCTCTCACATGCGCTATTGCCACACACACACACAGAGCCGAGCTTGAATGACACACGTTTATTTCCATGCAACTCTCTGATTGGTCTGGTGTCATGCCTCTGTTGCATTCACTGAACACGGGAAATTACAGTGCTGCCGTCCTCTCTTGTGTCATGATGAGGATGGCCTACCTGCCTGTCAGCCTTCCATCTGTGCACAAACTTATCTCGTGCCCTCATTGGTCATGTGCGCGTTCGTGTGTGTTGGAGGAGGGGCTCTATAAGGAAGTGGCAGATTTTCTCCGGTTGTGTTATTTCAAATTCTAGCGATCTCGAGCCGGTTTCTCAAATTTACCTACCCTACCTTTAATGTCTGAAGCTTTTACATGTCTAAAAAACGGTGGTTGCTAACAAATGTCTAAATGAGACTACTGGAAGCCATAATGCTGAACATTACATTTCATTGCATTTACACTTATACCATTATAAAAAGTGTTGTTCATTTGTGGATATAATCCTGTAGATATCATAACATTTGTTTGAGATTATTTTCTGCAATAATCCAAAATCCAATGGAAAAACCCCATTGGCTTTTGTCATGGGAGTCTTGCGATGCTATCTTCTGGGTCGACCTACACACATACATCGTCCCAGCACCAATCAATCACTGTGACAACATCCATTTGTTTGCAAGTTTGAAGTTTACTTATGCTCCCAGTTAGATGGTTATCTGTGCCATACATTTATCAGCCAGTACATCAACACCTCAACCTCACAAGATACCGAAACTCAAAGATTGTTGATTTGGATATCTTCTCTCCGTGATGCAAGATGCTCTGACAGTGAGCTCTGAAAGCAGCGAGGCTTCTCTCTCAGACGCTGGGATCAGATCTGAGACCGCTCCAATTATAAAGGACACTTCAGGGCGCAGGCAGCCAGTCCTGGCAGATTTATCTCACAGCTGAGGCACACACTTATAAATGGGTTTTCACTTCCACACTGCTCTTTTTGAGGGTTTGTTTGTGCCACGATCTGATTTGAAAACATTTCTTAAAGAATGAACATGCTGTATGAAAGTACAGCACACATTTGTCCATGAATTTACACCAGTTTAGTAGCTGGTGAAGAAGATCAGACACCAGATCTGAGCCAGATTGTAGTTTTTATACTGATTTTCACATGTGTTTTTCAAACTAAAATGTATGTCAACAGAATTTGAAAGACTTTAAGATAAGATAAGATGGACCTTTATTAATACCTGTGGGGAAATTCAGGAGTTTAAGCAGCAACAGATTACAGTACAGATTCACACAAGATTAATACAATTAAAGATAACAATAACATGTAAATTATATAGGCTACAGCAGGTAAGTAACTGTTCAAATGAGAAATTAAGAAAGAAGAAATTAATTAAATGAACATATATACATATTTGAGTCCGGATTGTTAAATATATTTAAATTAATGTGTGCCGGTAAAAGCCCAGCTAGACATTTTGGTTCTAAAAACATTCTGAGAATGTTACCATTCATTGTTCTAGGAATGTTTTCAGTGGGAAGTTTTATTTTGGTTCCCAGAATGTTCTTCTGAAAGTTAGGATAACGTTCTCTAAAAACATTCTTAAAATGCTTGGTAATAACCTTTTTTAAATGTTTTTGATAACATCGTTAGAACATTATGCCCTAATATTCTTAAAACTTTTTCAGCTGCAAGTTAGATTTTTTTATGTGACCAGAATGTTATTATTTTTAGAGTAGGATAACGTGCTTTGTCGTTCTGATTTATCAGAAGTCTTTTTTTTTTTTTAAAGCTGCGACCAGCAGCTAGGACAAGTCACTGTCGGTGTCACATGTACTGGAGGGGACCCAGATTCAGACTCGGAATCAGCTGGTGAGCGTAACATTTGTTTATTAGAAAAGGGGAGCTGGGAGTGGAGGTTGGTTATGGCGGCAGTGGGAAACAGTTGTTCCAGGGTGGATGGAGAGGCCTGGCTGGTCTTGAGAGTGTGGCAGGCCTTGGATTCCTCCTGGGAGAGACATACAAATGGCAAAAGCAGGCAAAGTTGTAAAAAAATCTGCTGGCAAATAGCTAGAGCGGCACGCAACAAACCGTTCACGGTAACAATCCGGCAAGGAATGAGTGCAGGCTGCAGGCTTTCATAGTGTGGCTGATGAGCAGGTTGCAGGTGTGGTTGATTGGAGATTGCTCCCAGCCGTGTAGAGCAGACCAGCAGGCAGGTGGGGGGGGGAGACACACACAGTATCAAACACATACAAACACTAACAGGGGTTTCAGGGATGGGCAGTGACAGTCGATCCGTTCTTCTATATGTCTGTCAGTCTCAAATCTAAAGGGTGCAATAACAATTTGTATCCACTGTTTATACGCAGCCCTCACAAACCACACACGGCCAGATAGCTTATCTAACAGTTAGAACCTACATATGAGACACAACCTTTATAGTCAGAAAAAAGTGTGATTATTTTCTGATATTTTACACATATGATATTATGAACACTGTGGGCCTACATACCTTAGTGTGATTATAAGTGCATGTGAGTGAATATTTGCATGCACATTTTTTTATACGTCCTATTCATTGTCTCAATGCGCTCATACGGCCATTATGCAAATGCACCTACTTGGCTGCCGGAGGAGAGTACCAACGTTAATCGGCGATACTCAAATCAAATCAGGTTTTATTTATAAAGCACATTTAAAAGCGATTTTTGGTCGAGCCAAAGTGCTGTACATGTAATAAAAAGACATTACTACAATCACAATCAAAGACAATAAATTACAACAGATATATATATAAAAAATAAAATAAAAAAAACACAAGGAAAAGTCAGGAGTCGTGCTCCGCTCTAACTAGAAGGCCAGAGAGAAGAAGTGTGTTTTTAATGTGGATTTAAAAACCCCTAGGGTCTGGGCCGACCTCACATGGAGGGGCAGAGTGTTCCAGAGCCTCGGGCCAGCTGCTGCGAAGGCTCGGTGCCCTCGGGTTTTAAGCCTGGTCTTGGGCACTACCAGCAGCAGCTGGTCAGCAGACCTTAAAGCTCTGGCTGGGGTGTAGCGCTGGAGGAGTTCAGCTATATAGGCCGGAGCCAGCCCATTTAGGGCTTTAAAAAACAAATAAAAGGATTTTAAAATCAATTCTGAACCGAACTGGAAGCCAGTGTAGTGAGGCCAGAATTGGGGTGATGTGGTCACGCTTTTTGTGGCCAGTCAGCAAACGTGCAGCAGCGTTTTGGACTAGCTGCAGGCGTTTAATTGAGGCCTGGTCCATACCCACATACAGAGCGTTACAATAGTCCAGTCTCGAGGTTACAAAGGCGTTAATAACCCTTTCTAAGTCATTAAAAGATAAATACGACTTGGTTTTGGCCAATAGTCTTATTTTAAAAAAGCAGGATTTGACTACGGTGCTGACCTGCTTGTCGAATTTAAAAGTGCTAGTGAAGGTCACTCCAAGGTTCATGACCGAGGGGAGGATGTTTTTTTTCTCCTGGCGACTAAAAGTGGCTTTTGTCATGATAAAAATAAACCTAAGTGTTATTCTATCAATATAACAATAGAGACATGTGCATAAACAACAAAAACACTTGCAGCTGAAAACGTTTTAAGAATAGTAGGGCATAATGTTCTATCAATGTTATCAAAAACATCTTAAGAAGGTTATCAAAAACATCTTAAGAAGGTTATCACCAAACATTTTAAGAATGTTTTTAGAGAACGTTATCCTACCTTTCAGAAGAACATTCTGGGAACCAAAATAAAACTTTCCTAGAACAATGAATGGTAACATTCTCAGAATTTTTTGAGAACCAAACATTTCTAGCTGGGAACGGAAAATGTGGTGACATCAGATTTTTTAAAACATCCTTTTCAAACAAATGCAACAACTTGTGTTTTATGACAACTTCTGCTCAATTCTGTTTGTTGTAAAGCACTTTGGCACAAACCTGGTTTGTTTTTTAAAGCTCTCTACAAATAAATCTCACGTTGACGATGACCGTGTTAATATTTCGCATCACAGGAACGTTTTATAAAAAAAGAATAACCTCCTGAAAACCTATAAAAAACATTCTGTCATCTCAGGCCTCAATAACATCCTGAACACATTTACTGAATGTTTCTTGGAGAATGTTCTTCTTTTGTTATCATGCAACATTGAGGTAATGTTTTATAAAAGAACATCTGTAATGTGTTACCTCAACAACGTCCAAAACACATCCTTAGAATGTTGCAGGCAAAACGTTCCACCGTTGTTAACATATCACATAAAAGGAACATTTTATAAAACACTTTCTGTCATCTCAGGCCTTAATTACATCCTCAGAACATCCTCTGAATGTTGCAGTTAAAACGTTATGTCTTAGTTAACCTTAAACCTTATAGGAACATTATTTAAAATGATAAACATCCTCAAAAGGTTCTTTGAACATCAGATTAAAACGTTTTCTTTAAAACATTATTAGAACCTGTAGGTAACGTTAGCCAAAGTTGTGAGAACATTCCCTGCTAGCTGGGAGGTTTTTAAATACATTTGTAATCACATAGATATTCTGTTTTAATTGATATTTACTTAGAACAAATCTTAACTGTGAGGAGAACCTAGAAATGATGGAGCAGTGCCAAGTGATTGGTTTGCTTGTATACAACAATTCCCAATTCTTGTTTGTTTAATCTGTACAAAATGCAGTTTAAAAACAACTATGTGTGGTTTTAGGGGGGTTTACCATGGATGTATAATAAGAACTGGATACAGCGTGGGAGGCGGGGCCTCATTCATTCCTATGAGAGTTGCTCATTCGCGCATGATGATAAAATGGCCCAACTTTTGAGAGAGCGAAACGTCACAGATTACCCGGCATGCCTGAGAAGTACCCGTATGTGCGCTCATAGCGCATGCGCAACTTTAACCATGCCCCCCAAAATGCTCGTTCACATCAAGCACGTCAATTTGCGTACACGTAACAGCACCGCACATTCATGACAGCATGGTAATGGTTTGTTATTATGATAGATTTGATATTAACGAGGCGGCAGTTAGCAGCTAGCGGTTAGCTAGTAATTATGCTAATTTACACATCAATCGTTATGTACTTTTATATTACGCTGTAACAGGATCTAGTGATATCCAAGCAACAGAGCTTCATTTAGCATGAAAGAATTATTGCACTGTATGTATATATATATATATATATATATATATATATATATATATATATATATATATATATATATATATATATATATATACACACAGTGCAATAAGCTTCTTAGTGCAATAAGAAGCTACAGGGACGTTAATCTACGTCGGTAATATTAACTTTATTTAATACAACATTTACGGTACAAGATTTAATCATACAGCCCATGTAGTATAATATTTTACAAATGATGAATTACAGCAAACATGTGCAATATATCCATTATTACAGCTCTGTGGGATGGCAGTAATGCGATATGGGTCCGTTCTTATTGTGCATCCATGGGTAAAGATAAACGCATGTAGTGCTGAACACGTAACATGAACGTGCCGGGCGGCGCGGTCCCGTGGGTTAGATGCGCGTTCATAATGCAGAGGGAAATAACTCCCAGAATAACGTTATTAGCACATTTTTACAACTTGAGGAACGAATGTTTTTAATAAGGGCTATACAAGTGTTCATACTGGGTAGTTTATTTAGTTTAAAAAAAATTATCCAACGATTTACAGACCACTCTTTCCCCATGTAAGTCAATGGGAAAAAGTGTTTCCGGGCCTGGCAACCAAAAGGAAGTGTAGTACCGCCGTTTGGCCAGCACGAATATTTTCATCTGAGTCCGGCGCACTTCCTGGGGGCTTGGGGTTTTATGAGCAGGATTAAGCCAGGAGCAGTGACTTCCTGAAGGGAGGTTCTTAAATCCAATGTTGCCTGCCAACCAATAGAAACTCCAGAATGTCACTACTTTTGTACAACATGATCATTTTTTTACTTTTGAGGAATTAGTAGATGTAATTTTGTAAACATTTGATAGGGAAAACATAACCGCTCCCCCCTCTGTCTCAGTTAATGCTAAGCTAAGTATAACCGCCTTCTGCCTGTAGCTTTATAACTATATTACAGACATCAGAGCATTATTGATATTCTCATTTAACTCCTCGAATGGATAAAAGACATTCAAATCTAGAAATCAATGATCATTAATATGACTCATTTTCACATTTTCATTTCATTCTCCAACAACTCAGTTACAGAATGAACACATCAACACATTATGTTAACATGACACATTGTCTGTATATTTTAAAACTACCAGAATGAAAAGCCACATGTCAGTGAATGCATGCACTCAGTCTGACCTGCTCTATATCAACAAAGCTAAGTCTCAACTGTGGTGGGCTTTTCTCCAAGGCACTACTTCTGCATGAATAAACCTCACAGACATGACTTCATAGAGTATAACCGGCAGTGATATGAACATGCATGAGCACGCACAGGCTGGCAAACAAGATGGCAGGTGGTCGGAGTAGCAAGTTAGTGAGGCACGACGCATACAGAAGCACCCAGAAATCCCTCTCCCCTTTCACACAAAGCTTCCCTCCCCATGCATACAATCCTCACGATCTCTCCACATCACTTTGCATCGTCTGTTCCCATAATCACTCTTGACATTTCTTCGTTTTCCCGCGGGCTCGTGCTACGTTCCCACAGATGCTAACGTCATCCTCGGATATCCCGGCTCTCCGGATCCAGCGCTCTGCAGTTCGCTCACGTTCCCGTTCCTGGAGCCGCAATCCATCTTTCCTCTCCATGTGCGCCGGTGGGAAAATGTTTTGAGGAGGGTCCTTGGATGATTAATGGAGTTTAGGGTCAGGCAGGTCTGTAGACACCCTCCCTGCTGAGAGACACTCTATTAAAGAGTCGCCATGTTTCCAAAGAATATGAAATATTTTGTTCAGGGTCACATGCCATACAAATAATGTTAGAAAAATACAATATGCTGCCGTCTGCGAGAGGCAATATGGTTTATTGCCCTATAGCTCTCAGTTATATAGTGTATCTGAGCACTTTATATGGCTGTTCATCAATACCAACGCAAAGTGATTAAAATGACTGCACAGCCTCAACCTTCTTCGAACCAGAAACACAACAAGACTTTTCAGACACTAAAGCAGAGCAGTGACGTGCAGTGAGGTTCATGGCTGGTCTTTCAGAGTCAGATTTACAAATATTATTATATTTTGACCTTAATCTAAATATTCTGTTATTTGCAAAAGCTTTTTCACTCTGATGCTTCGATTAATTTTAAACAGACCGTTCAACAAAAGGATACCCAAAAATGTAATTTCATTTAAATATTGGACTGTTGTCTCTTAGTAAGATCCCATTTTCAATAAAATGTGGTCTTACCTTGACTTGAAGATGAAGTCCATGCTATCCTTCTGGACAAAAATCTCCATTACTTTTTTGTAAAAGTCCTCCTTATCTTCCTCTAGTTTCAAAAGTCTAGCTTGTTGTTTGCGTCTACCGTCTCTGCGTTGAATAACAGTAGCAACAAGAACCTGTGGGCTCACGTACGCTCCCTTCAGTGCGGCAGAGAACTGTCTGCCTCACCTTATGTCTTTTTACTGTGCTTTTATGTCACATCAGCAAGACTAAATATGTCACACAGTGACACACATTACTTACATTAGCTAGACTATGGAAAGTCAGCAGGACGCATAGTAAAGTCTCTGCAAACATTATATTGGCGACTTACAGAGTGATAGCAACAGGTGCGCGCCAAATGCATGCGCTCAACCTAGTTTGCGAGGGATTGTGCAATCCGAGGTGAGGCTCAGCTCGTCGCTGCCTCAGCTCGCATCTCTCACTGTATCGGAACATTAAATACGCCATTTCAGCAATTTTTACTATAAAAATTATCTAAATGATTGGAATCATACAGAAAATACATTTATAGCACAGACCAGTGGAGAAATATTCATATTTATTTAATTGTATTGTTATTTGTATTTTTTACTTTTCATGAAGACAGGTGAGGCACTGCCTCCCCTCACCGCACGTCCCTCAACCAGAGTTTATTTCAACCAGATTATTACAGAGCACATACTGGCAAACGTTTTTCATCATTGCACGAAGAATTTAGGGTAGTCTTTTCTAGTAAGTGGACATCGAATAAATTGTACTTATTTAGGATTAAAGCCCCAAAGGATTAAAGCCCTGACACCATTGTTTTTTTCCTGTTTCATATCAACAGTAATTGTGGGTTGATTTATTTAAGACTCTAGCGATTCCTTACCCTTAACCCTAACCCTAAATCTAACCCTGTCAGAAAAGAGGACAAATGTCCCTTAACCTTAACAAAAAAAGGTCCCTCTAACCAGCAATGTCTTCCTGTATAGCATCTGATCAGGTCACATCTTTTGAAGATCAGAGCAGGCAGAGAGAGATAAATCCAACATAGTCTTCATACTTTAAATTAAATGGATACATTTTTTAGTACGACTTATTTCTTCATAGATGTTGGTTCTCAGACTTTAACCTGGGACACCATTGTTTTTTCCCCGTTTCATACTGACAGGGAATTTTTATTAATTGTTTTAAAGAATATAATAAAACCCTAACATTAACCAAGTGGTGATTATCATAACAAATATGACACATATCTACTTACCTTGACAAAAATGTCCCTTAACCCAGTTTTTTTGTGCCAAAAGCCAACAAAAAAAAAAAGAAGCAATGCCTTCCTGTATAGTATCAGATCAGAAAACTAACTCTTTTTTATGTTCAATTTGGAAGACTTGTCGATAGGAGCAAATGTTTATTACATACACCTTTTCAATTAAATAAATGCAGAATATAAAATGACCAAAAATGGGACTACATTTTAAAACTAAATAGTAAATACAAGGATGTTTGTAACTTATTAAAAGAAGCCTTAAAGTGGACCTATCATGCTATATTTGAATAATATAGTGTAGGACCATACCTATATAAGGCATATTTATACTTTAAAAAAAAAAAAAATACCAAACAGATCATGCATTTTAGCCATGCCTCATTTTGCTCAATTTGACAATTTCTAGCTCTGTTTTAGCAAGGGTTGATTCAGTGAGAACAGCACCATCTACAGGCCTGGCATATGTACTACAGCGTCTCCAGCGCTTTCGAACGGCAATGGCCGTGGCTGTCTCCTCCTGATTGGTGGAGTTGGCCCAATAGCCGTAGCGCCACCGTCCTGACGTCAGGACAGTGTTCAAATCTGGATCAGTTTTTGATCAGATCCGTTGCAGCCCCCTTTTTTAGAGATTTGGGTATGGAGGAAAATAGAGAGGGTTGTGTTTTCTGACACTTGGTGAGTTCCCTGGAACACCGGGGACACATATTCATGTAGAAAAGACGTACAAAAGTGCATTTTGCATGATAGGTCCCCTTTAAAGAATAATGACACAAACATTATGGAAATGATCTGATCTAATTTCCATTTGTTTCTGTATTTCTTATCGAATTGAATGAGTCGTCTTCATACCCGCACATTGTGTGATCAAAACAATTCAAGCAATGACTGATTTGAAAAGTCTGCACTGTATTACCAACCACTTTTAATTGATGGCTAATCGTTTTTCATGTGGAAGTTATTTGGAAAACCTTTTGTACCTTCTCATTAGTCAGCAGATTGTGTCGAGGATAAATGACTACTTGGCACCTCTGAAAGCTCTATCATAGACTCATACAGCCACAGTGCAATTTGTCTTTGGCTCCTGAAAGGGATAGTCTGGATTTGTTTTGAAGTGGGGTTGTATGAGGTACTTATCTATTGCAAATGTATCACCAACTTGAATACCAGCACAGTAGAAAAATAGCTTCAGAAATAGGCAGCAGCAAAACAAATTTTAGGCATTTAAAAAAATCTATATCCAGTTTAGGTGTAAGCTATAAAAAGTTATTTTTTCTTTGCTATACATTGATATCAGACAGAAACTGTTATTTTCTTCAGAGCCATCACACCAGTCTTTGAAGAACACAGGGGTTGTTGGTATACTGCTGGTTAAGGTAGTTTGTGTTATTGTGGGGTGTTGGTGAATAATGACTCACCCTTTGATACACCAAAGTCACACAATTAATCAAGCAAACCGACCGAGGGGGCGGTAAACATGCAACTGATCAACGTTTTCTGTAACTGTCCAAGTCTGAACACATTTTCTTTTCCATGAACCAGTCTTTAAATACTGTGTTCACTTCCTGTCTTCTGCTGATTTCTTCTTCCTATAGCAATGGTCAACCAATCAGTTATAAAAATCAATTACAGTTAAAGTAGAGAGAGAGAGAGAGAGAGAGAGAGAGAGAGAGAGAGAGAGAGAGAGAGAGAGAGAGAGAGCGACTATAGAGAGAGCGGAGAGATATATAGAGAGATCTAGCTCGCTCTATCTCTCTATATTCTATCTCTATCTCGCGCTCGCTATCTCGCTCTCTATCTCTCTATCTCTCTCTGCTCTCTCTCTCTCTCTCTCTCTCGCTCTCTCTCTCTCTCTCTCTCTCTCTCTCTCTCTCTCTCTCTCTCTCTCTCTCTCTCTCTCTCGCTCTCTTCTCGCTCTCCTCTCTCTCTCTCTCCCTCTCTCTCTCTCTCTCTCTCTCTCTCTCTCTCTCTCTCTCTCTCTCGCTCTCTCTCTCTCTCTCTCCTCTCTCTCTCTCTCTCTCTTCTCTCTCTCTCTCTCTCTCTCTCTCTCTCTCTCTCTCGCTCTCTCTCTCTCTCTCTCTCTCTCGCTTCTCTCTCTCTCTCTTCTCTCTCTCTCTCCCTCTTCATTTGCTTCCTTTGACATGCTGATTGGTCCACCTGAAGAGCTAAATTAAGTTAATCTGTCTTGAAGACACACTTTGATTTGTCTAGGAGTGAGAAACCCTTTTCTTTTGTTTAAATCCCGTTTTCTCCTGTTTTTAGTTAGGTAAGAAGCCTGTATTTTATTTTGCTAGGCAACATTTATATAGGCGAAGGTTTATTTGTTTATGTGGGTTTGACTCGCCTCCTTTAAAAAAAACAGGTAATTAAAATGACCAAACGCATTTTTCTGTCTCATTGACCATTTCTTGGGAGTGGGAAGAGTTGGGAGAGTGCAATTTTGTGCTGTTCCACCTTTTTCTTTCTGTCCAGATTTTCATGCAGACCCGACACATCGCTGGTGCTGGCGTCCACTGTACTCAACAACTGTCCCGCTGTGTTGTACAGAGATTCCTGCGCTGAGCTCAGAGCTGACAAAGCCTTCCTCAGTCAGTTTCTCTTTTGGTCTGCAGCAGATCTTTGTTCGTTTCCTCCAGCCGGTGGGGACGTCCTGCTGCAGCTCCCCTGCAGGAAGCCGGTCACCAGCTGCTGGCTCGTCTATTATAATTATAATTAATTATAATCTCTGGTTGACAGTTTTCTTTGTTGTAATGTGAACAATTAAAATGGAAAGTAAATTGGAATTGTTCACTACTGATCCTTCCCTTGAGAGATTGGATGACTGCACAAAAGCAGATTTAGTGTTGATTGCCAATTTCTATGATGTGTTTGTGCCTATAAATGCAAACAACATTTCCCCCATTTCTTTTGGGGGAAATGTTAGATTTTTTGTCGGGGGGGGTGTTATGACCCTGGGTCATTGGGTCATTTGTGTGTGCGGTGAGTGTCTCTGTGTGTGTGTGTGTGAGCAGGTGGTGCCCGTTAGCTGATTGGCTGCCTTTGACATGCTGATTGGTCCACCTGAAGAGACAGGAGCATTTAAGCAGTCCCTCTGCCCTCTCTCTCATCGACCTCTCCTACTCCCAACTCCGTGATCTGTTGTTCTGTGTGGCTAAAGTTACTGATTACAGGTCCCTGTTGTACATTGTTGTATCATTGTAAAGCTAAGTTAAAGTGGACCTATCATGCTATATTTAAATGATATAGTGTAGGGCCATACCTATATAAGGTATATTTATACGTTTCTGTTTTCAAAATACCAAACAGATCATGCATTTTAGCCATGCCTCATTTCGCTCTATGTGCTGTTTGCTGTCTACGGGTCTGATTCTGCTGACCACGCCCCCCTGCAGGAGAGGGGAGACGTGCTCTGATCAGCTGCTGGGCTGTCAGAAGAGGGGGAGAAAAAGAGATCTCCGTCCTCCGTGTTTTATTATATAGAGTCGTTATTCATTTGTTTTAAAGCTCAATAAATAACAAAGAAGACCTTTGACCGGCACTTTTCTAATTTTGTCCGGAAGATTTAAACTTTAACGGACATCTTGACCGGCGAAAGAAACTGAAACTGAAACTCTGCCGCACGGTCCCCTCGTTCCTTGGAAGAGGCGGAGAGGTGGGTGTTTGTCATCTGCTGGTGGACTAACCGGAGAGAATTACAGTGCTTGCCTCGACGGGGAGGGATTGCATTGAATTAAAGCAGGAGGAGCAAACGCTTGCCTCGGGGAGGGAGAAAAAAAGCCACAGCGGAGAATAAACAGAAGGGTAACCATGGTAACTATGGGCGGGAAGTCTTCTTCGCTGCTTTTGTGGCAGACTACAGCGCCACCTACAGGCCTGGCATATGTACTACAGCGTCTCCAGCGCTTTCGAGCGGCAATGGTCGGCCGTGGCCCAACCCCACATTCCCCTGATAGGTGGAGAGTTGGCCCAATAGCCGTAGCGCCACTTCTGTGACGTCATAGAAGTGTTCAAATCTGGATCAGTCTGTATCAGAACCGTTGCAGCCCCTTTTTTAGAGATTTGGGTATGGAGGAAAATAGAGAGGGTTGTGTTTTCTGACACTTGGTGAGTTCCCTGGAACACCGGGGACACATATTCATGTATAAAAGACGTACAAAAGTGCATTTTGCATGATGGGTCCCCTTTAAGTTATCATCTCACTGGGAAAACTGTTAGAGGCGGGAGAAGTACTCAGATATTGTACTTTAGTAAAAGTAGAAGTACTCAGATCTTGTACTTGAGTAAAAGTAGAAGTACTCAGATCTTGTACTTGAGTAAAAGTAGAAGTACTCAGATCTTGTACTTTAGTAAAAGTAGAAGTACTCAGATCTTGTACTTGAGTAAAAGTAGAAGTACTCAGATCTTGTACTTGAGTAAAAGTAGAAGTACCAGAGTGTAGGAATACTCTGTTACAGTAAAAGTCCTGCATTAAAAATGTTCCTCAAGTAAAAGTATAAAAGTATTATCATCAAAATATAGTTAAAGTAGCGACAGTAAAAGTAGTCATTGTGCAGATTGGTCCATTTCAGAATAATATATATGATATGTTTTATAATGATTGATCATGAAAGTGTTCTCAAAGCTGGTAAAGGTGCAGCTAGTTTGAATGACTTTGTATACTGCAGGGTAGCTTGTGGATTTACTCCAGGTGGAACTAAAGTCTGATTTAACACTTGGTTATATTTCACATCATTAATCCACATCTGTGAAGTAACTAAAGGTATTAAATACATGTAGTGGAGGAAAAGTACACCATTTACCTCTGAACTGTAGTGGAGTAGAAGTATGAAGTAGCATACAATTGAAATACTCAAGTGAAGTACAAGTAGCCTACCTCAAAATGTACTTGAGTAAATTACTGAATGTATGAATGCATGTTAAGAGGGTGAAAATAGATGGAACTAAGAGGGAAAACAAGGCTAAAACTTCTCTAAACTGGTCTTGAATCTGTCTTTTTTAAATATAGATGCATAGAAATGGCAGGAGTTTCTATATATCTACAAACAAACAAATTGAATTAAAGAAATAAGTGGAAGTGTATTCCAAAGTCAATTAAAGTCATTAAATGTCTGGATTTGTATTGATAGAAAGATAATAAAAAAATAGAGGACGTAGTTTGTGTCCCCCGAAACGTTTGGGGATATATATCAGGGAACAGGATGATATTTAAACATTAATGAGCATTATATTTGACTGCAAACATGTATTTGCTTATGTTTATTTCATGTGCTTTTGCTAAGAGTCTGCACACAAACTGAGAAACCTGAAGTATCACTTTTTTAAAAAGATGAAGTGAAATCATTTGTGGAAACACACACCACTTCCTGCTGGAGAGACGCAAGGACATAAACATTTGTATCATCTGTTGTAGACCCAAATAAATAAAATCAAATAAGAACTCATTCTCAAAAAAGATAAACGTCTTTCTTAAAATGTATAAACGAACAATAGTTGGATTAATATTGATTAGTGCACAATAGAAATAAAATAATTGAGAGAAGAAAAAGAGATATGTTATCTATCAAAACCCAGTTAGATTAACATTCATTGGATTGCACACTTTGTTTGTTTGTGTGGATATGCAGCAAATTCACATTTTAAATTGTAGCCTACTTAATGACTGCGGTTTGCCAGCTGAATTAAAAGCTAATCAGGCTTTTAAACCGAGTGAAATCAAGGAATTCATGCCTCAGCTGTCACTGAATGGAAATGACAATACATTTCTAAACACTAAATATAAAACGAAAAAAGCGATCATGAAAATGTTTCCAATAAATGAATAAAATCATTTTTCACCACTTTGTTGTTCAGATATATCACATATTTGTAACTGAATGATGCATTAATTGAAACAAAACACAGTATAAACTGAGGAGTGAGTCGCGTGAGTTTCATGTGTTTTCTTCACTCCGCTGGGAAACTGCTCTCATGTCAAGAAGCATCAGATCAGTGCATGCGCTGCATCGTCCAATCAGTGAGCGATACACAGTAAGGGGGCGGGGCGAGTATCTGAGGATTTCACCGGAGGATGGTCTGGTGGTTCCTCGGTTATAGCTCCTCCATTATCGCTCCTCGCTCCTCGATCCTCGGTCCTCCGGCAGAAATAAGGCCATTGGGACGCTACTCAAGATGGCGCAGACAAATCAACTTCCGGTGAGACCGAGACCGAGGAGCGAGGATATGAAAAATAAGAGAAGTGAAACACAGCCATTGTACGTGACAGGTTAAGGGGCGGGACATCACTAAGTTGGTTGACCAATCACAACAGAGCCGGCCAGCTAACCAATCACACTGGGGGGGGGGGAGGGAGCCTGGACGGAACAGGTGTCGGCTGGACCCCCAACGGAACAGGACATGGAATTGGCAGGACCCCCGGCAGAACAGGACATGGAGTTGGCAGGACCCCCGACGGAACAGGACATGGAGTTGGCAGGACCCCCGACGGAACAGGACATGGAGTTGGCAGGACCCCCAACGGAACAGGACATGGAGTTGGCAGGACCCCCGACGGAACAGGACATGGAGTTGGCAGGACCCCCGACGGAACAGGACATGGTGTAGGCAGGACCCCTGACGGAACAGGACATGGTGTAGGCAGGACCCCCAGCGGAACCCCCAACGGAACAAAGCATGGAGTTGGGACATGAGTCGGCGGGACCCTCGACGATGAAGGGTCTGGACAGGAACCATGTAAGAGTCTGCACAAAAACAGAAAAAGAGCTTGGTCAGAATTATCTTTAGATAAATAATGAAAAGGGGTCCCACAGACCACCATACAAGGGTTCAGTCATATTTAGATGTATGAATGCAGGATCTCAGTGATAAAGCGTTCAGAGAACAGACTAACGAGAAAACCAACCTGGTATCACGGCAAGACGTGAACATGTGACGATCTACCATGCTGGGAGACGTGAATATGTCACGGTTTCGTCCCTTCAAACGTGACAGTTACACGGTATTGTTATCATGGCCCAACCAGTGGAGAAATACCCGGAAGTGCCTAGCAAATGGTCTACCGCGCCTATTGGTCGGTTTTTATTGTCAAAATTAGATGTTTTTAATTTATTTTTTAATCGTCACACTCGATTTTGCCGATTTTCTTGTTGCCCCAGCTGGTCGACACCTCTTTTAGCAGAAACAAAGGCTACATTAATGTATTAAATCGATGTTAATCCATGTGTGTGGAGGTGAGGATGTAGAAACCATTTCGGGTCTAAAATGGACTCAACAGGGACCAAATACAACATTAAAGTGCTCTTAAAAACAGAATAACATAACATTTAAAAATAACTTTAAAAGAGCCAGAGTGCATACTGAGTACATTTAGCTATTCATACTTTCTACTTAAGTAATGTTTATATATATGAATGCAGGCTCTCAGCGGTAAAGTGTGTTTCACACCCATATTACACTGTATTTAAACCGATTATTACATTGTATTAACACCCATTATTACACCCGTATTGCACACTTATTATCACATGGACGCAGCCTGTCAAATGACCTTTTCTCCCAGGTTACAGAAACCATTTAGGGGCTAAAATTGGCAAGAAAATGACCGAATACAACATTATAGTGCTCTTAAAAAAACAAATAAAATAAAATTTAAATATAATGT